>NW_019392741.1:1067418-1263126 GCF_000648675.2 Cimex lectularius
CCTATATATATATATATATATATATATATATATGTATGTATATATCTACCTTTCTATCTACCTATCTATTTATCTATCGACCTGTCTATCTAACTGTTTATATCTATCTCTCTATCTATCTAGTTATCTACTATTCAATCTATTGTTATATCTTTCTCTATATCTTTCTCCATCTATCTATTCTTCAGTGCACTGATTTAGCAACATATGAAAGTGAAATTTGATTCTTAAAGACCATTTTGGTGTGCTCATCCTCGCTGAGTTGGTCAGTTGAGTTTGGCTGAAGTTTCTTTACTGACACATCTGCATTTTATTGGGTGCATTTTATAAGATAGCCAGTTTGGTGGAACGTTTTAGTTTATCTCTACAGTTGTTAGGTTGTTTGTATTATCTTATGGCCTATTTTGAAGTGATACTCGTTTCAAAATTTAAGGATGGATGTGAATCCATTTTGTCTACGATGTATTTCACGTAATGGAGATTATAATATATAACACCATTATCCCCAGTGATGTTAAATAATAACTAACTTTTGACTGCAGGAGGAGAGCTTCATATCGCCAAACTAGAACTCAGGAGGAAATTTCACGAGTTTTGTCCTAAATACACGGATAATATTGAGATGTAGCATTTTCTTATTAATGGTATTCTTTTATAGTACATTCAATGTTTAACATTACCAATGGTTTGGGTTTATACTACCTTAAATCCGGGGATTTAAGTCAGATCAACTCTTAAAGGAAACCTGATCAATAATTTCCAATGGTTACATAGTTCCTCGGTCCACATGAATATTTAAACAATGCACTGATTCATCCATACCTTAAGGGTGCCCCTGGATAATGGACGAGGTGGTAAAAGGGCAAGAAGTCCATTGTCCTAAAATATGTAATAACCCTTTCAGCCCCTTAAGATCCTCGGGCCGTGTCCCTTTTGTTTTTCCCCCGAACGACCCCCTCAATGCACTTTAATTACAGTAATGGGACCAATGTTAATTACCGGCCCCCGGCGTCGCACCCCCTCCCGTCAATTTCTCTGAATTCAAAACGGTACAGAAGCAAAAAGGGAGGGGAGACGCTTTTCAACCCAGTGATTTCTCAAGTCAATCGCTCTAAGTTAAAGGAGTGAGATTACTGAGGAGTGAGAGGAAGGGGCCCGAGATCTTTCAGGACAGATCAACTGTGAAAATACACAGTTAATTCTCTGATGGCAACGATCAATCACATCACGGCTAAATCTACTAATTTGCCTGCTCTCTTTCCAACGGAGAAGTTTATACCAATTGAAAAATTAAACTTACTTGCATTAACAGTTTAATCGTTGCTAATTATCTAAAAATTTGCCTATTTTTGAAAACGCTGAATCCTAACATTAACAGTTTATACTTCAATGTTCCATTATAATAAATTAGATTTACTAATTAATTTAAACAAAATTGTTCAGTTATAAAAAAATAAATATTCTGGGCCGATTTCACGTTTTAATCTAGGTTGTTGGTTTTGTTGTACTAAAACATCAAGTTTTTACATGCCATAATACTTATAGAATTTCTGACCACGTCCCAGTTCTCTCTTCAAACCTATAAAAATTTTGAAATCCATAAATTCTTCTTTCCGTTAAAACCGATAGAAATCAATATTAATGTACATACCTATTATTTGAGTTAAGTAGAATTCCTGCTTTGAAAGGCAACATAAAAGAGGGCCCTTGATACTTATCATTTGATATTAATATGGCGTGAACGATACAAAATGTGTGGTGTATTTAACTGAATATAAATTTTACTTATTAAATAGTAACAACTAAGTACAAATTTTATAATGTTCGATTTATACAATAAAAACAATGACTATTTGTTTAAAAATAGTTCAACTTAAAACAATAAATTCTGAATAATTATAATAATTTTGTTTAGAATTTATTGTTTTAAGATGTATTATTTTTACAATAAATAATACAATAAAACAACAAAAAATACAATAAGAAAACAATAATATGACAATATGAAATGAATAAATTATAAAATTGCTATATAAAGTTTTTGGTATAAAATATATAAGTATAACAATTATTGTATATGCACATAATATACACTCTAATAAATACAAAATTTTATTTCCTATCCAGGCTGTTTTTGTAAATGTTCGAAAAATGTCTCCCTATCTCTCTCTCTCTCTCTCTCTCTCTCTCTCTTTCTCTCTCTATCTCCCTCTCTTTCTCTCTCTCTCCCTCTCTCTTTCTCCCTCCCTTCCACCACCCTCTCCCTCTCTCTTATCTATCTCTCTGTTTTTTACTTCTCTTTGTCTATTTGTCACTTTTTTCTCTCGCCCTCTTTCGCTCACTCTCTCTCTTTTTCCTTCTCTTTTTTTGTCTCTCACTCTCTCATCTATGTCTTTCACTCCTCCCCGTCTATTTGTTACTTTTCCTCGCTCTCACGCCCACTCTCACTCTCTCTTCTCTTCACTCTTTCTCACTCTCTCTCTCTCTCTCTCTCTCTCTCTCTCTCTCTCTCTCTCTCTCTCTCTTTAGCTTTAGTGAAGTATACTTCATTTTGCTTATTAAATTCATTATATTTCGTGGTCCGATTGACCAAATAGATTCTTTTTCAATTAATTAAGGTTCAATTAATTGAGGAATAGATAACAGTTAAGGATAAAAGGAAGAAAGTGACAGAAGGAGAAATGTAAAGATAGATAGATACACAGATAGACGATAGATGGATAGAAATAGATATGTATAGAGAGAGAGAGAGAGTGAGTGAGTGAGAGAGATGGGATAAAAAAGTGAGCGTCGCAAGCGGGATTCGAACCCACGACTTTCGGCTAAATACGCCACTGCTCTACCACTTGAGCCACTGCTCTATCTCAACCAAAACCTTAATTAATTGAAGAAAAAAAGTGCATTTAATGTTTTACAAATTAGCCTTAGTTTTTGCTTAAATAGTTACATATAACAAAAGCCGAAACCATGTGTAAAACCCAGTGGTTGTGCAATATAACAAAGTGGTCTACGAAGCAGAGAGAAAGTAGAAAAAAATCATCGTCACATCCTGAATTTTTGACTTTAGCTAGATGTGTAAACAAAACTAAAAATCCTATTCTAATTTCCATATTTAAAAAAGCTCAAATGTTTTTACTGCGACAACCCAACAGGTATAAAAATTAAAGGTTGTTTTATTTCAGTTAAAACTTAAAGTAAGACAGATATTTCTCTCTCCCTCTCATTCTCTCTCTCTCTCTCTCTCTCTCTCTCTCTCTCTCTCTCTTTCTCCCTCTATCTATCTATCTTTCTATCTATCACTATTTACCTACCTATCTATCTATCTCTTCTTTTCTCTTTCCTTCCTCTTTCTCACTCTCTCTCTCTCTCTCTCTCTCTCTCTCTCTCATACTTTCTGTTTCCCACAATCTCCTTCCATCACATGTTTTTTATCATACTCTCTCTCTCTCTCTCTCTCTCTCTCTCTCTCTCTCTCTCTCTCTCTCTTTTTGTTTAGTCCATTCGTGTTTTGCCAGGAGGGTTTTCACCACATAAACGGTTTGTTGAAGGGGGGGTATAATGAGTAGTTCAGATGATGATCAGGAATTACTGATGAGAAGAGGCGTCGAAAAGAATCGGTACGTCCATACAATTAATTACTGATTAAGCCGCGGAAGAAAAACAATTGAATTTACTTTATGTATAAAAATATACTTATATTGTGTATTATCTTTATTTACTTTTTCTTAATTCAGAGAGATATAACATTAAACAGAAGATTGTAATCATTTGTAAACCTCATTCCACGCTTTCGTCTTTGTGTCCTTTCTGGAATCAGCAGGGAGGGTGTAACTGTACAAATCGGGATGTTTTTCCACTTCCTGTTTAAATTTTATGTTCGACGCCTCCATAGGATACTAACCCGATAACCCGAAACACGCAAGTAGCTAGATTTTTGCAGGTCTCACGAGTCTCGATCCAAGGTGCGTCGCAACCAAGTCGAGAACGGAAATGAGGGATTGCGTACCTACTTGCACAGGAAGTACTCCTGTGTATGGGAGGCTTTACCCAATTTTGATAAAGATGATTTGTGACATTGAAAACAGATCCATCTCTGAAGATGGCGAAATGTCTGTTAGACCGACCCAACGAGGATAGGAAGTCAGTAATGACCAACTTATTATTCACTGGACGGCCACAAAATTGTATAAAACAGTAAAACAATAAGCTTCATATTCGAAATTTCTTTTACTTTTTAAATCAATTGTTCGTAGCAAATACGAATATAAAATCTACCTTGACGAACCCTGCATTTTTTGCTTGTTAATAATTTAAGTTTTGCATTATTTTTCGTATTTGGTTCTTAACTAAATGTATTTGTTTGTTGCAGTTGGCGAGTGCTAATCTAGGCGAAACTTGTCTAGTATTCAGGCCGGCCCTAGGTATGTACTTTTCTTTGTTACTTTACTACTTAATAAATTTCCTCCAAACAATTTTGTGTTGGAAGGCCAGTCTTCAAAGAAAGAAAACTCGCGCTCCTAAGCTTATTATTTCGCCGGGAGCGTTTAAGAGAAATAGGGGGCCAAGAGAGCTGTAGCCATTAAACGTGATTGCTCATGTTTCGGGGAAATAAAAGATAAACGAAGGGAATAAAACGGCCCGGCACTCGTCGGGATTCTTTCCCCGTCAGGTAGTTGTTAAAATAATGAACTTCGACTTCCTGAAACACAGTGTTGCAATCAGTGAATAAAACGGTCGAAGAAAAGCCGATTTTCTTTCTGACGTACCAATTAGGATGGATTTTTCAAATATTTTATCGTACTGGAATTAAGTTTTTTCTTAAGAAATCCCAGTTATAAACAGGGTATTTAAATCGATGAAACAATGGACTCTTTGTCCTATAATTTCCCTTGGAAAACAGTTTGGGAATAGTTGTTGATCTCCTGGAACAATGGGACCAGATTGAATCTCGCATAGCTCGGGGGAGCAATTAATTTGACAAATAGGTTTCTTAATGAGATCTTAGGTCCTTAAGTCGTTTGGGGAGGACTGTGTTTATCAAAGGAAGGATTTTCTCGGCGACCCCTGGTCATGAGAGGATTACATCCTGCCTTACCGTGTGAATCATTGCTTTTCCGAAGCCCACTTCAAACTGACTATAATTGATACAGTATCAATTATGCCTTACTGGAAGTTACACAGAACTTCCCTTTAATCTGCGGACTCATCAGACCGGCTACCTCTCTAAGCTCGGTCACTAAAAGGGGTTTGTCGATAAAACTATTAAAAAATACATTTTAAAAAAGGGAAATATTTATGCAAATATTTTAAAATCAACTTAGTGTCAACCAACATTTATAATTTTTTTAAACCAAGGATAAGGACTGTAAATAATGATGTGCATATACTTCCACTCGATTATAATCACAAACAGTTTTTCCACTTTAATTCTCGTGAATCGAATTGCGGCATTCACTCCTGTCTGTCAATCAAAGGAAGTAACTCGAGAGGAAAGAATATAAGAGGCACTTGACTTCCAGCCCCTTTCGGGCCCGGGTGAGAGCTTTCGTTTTTTCCCTTCCTCTTGTTTTATTTCCGCCGCTTTGTCCCTAAAATCGAAACAAGTTGGAAGGCGTATCATGCCGTCAATCCCTAATTCGAGGATCCCTAAGTAGCTTCGGACTTTTTGTCCCTTGTTTACTTTTGATCTTTTTTAAAGTGATTATAGGCTCGTTGCTCTCTTCCGTTGGAAATTAAATGGCTTTTAGTTTTTACCGATACTGTAAGTAAATTGTTGCTCTTGCTCATACAATCTTCGTTTTTTTGGTGAAAGCATACCCACGCAAACACACTGACACGCTACCAATTTTTTTGAAAAATGAAAAACTCTCTCTCTCTCTCTCTCTCTCTCTCTCTCTCTCTCTCTCTCTCTGTCACTCNTCTCTCTCTCTCTCTCTCTACACACACACACACACACACACACACACACACATATATATATATATATCCCTCTCCCTCTACCTCTCCACACTCCTTAACGCTTCTCTCTATCGCACTCTCTTTCTACCTCTCCTTTTCCTCCTCCCACTCTATCTCATTCATACAAATTAATAAATATGGGAAAAAGCTGAGAACCTTTTTCGGTAGTCAGACTTTTTAACTACTGCTGCTAGAAATTTGAGTATACTTGCTTGCAATTTACGGTTGTTAATTTGGTACGTTCACTGGTGTGTTGTTGTTTTTTTCTTATGGCCGTTTTGAAGTTTTCCACTTTTCAAATTTCGTGCTTAGGAATGAAAATTTTCGTAATTTGATGATCTCCGATCTTTTGGGTCCGCCTATCTTCACCATATCGTTTGTCTGGATTTCGGCTTGGCCTCATCATAAGCTTGATAAAAAAATGTGATAATCCGTTGTGATTTTTATGAATACCCATTAATAGGTATCGTATTGAACAACGTACTGGCTAGTATTTCCACATAGGCAATCAATAAGAAATCATTTTTGGGCCCAGTGGATGGGGGTTGGTTTAATATCCCGAGTCGCTAGGTCTAAGAAACCGCAAGACACCCCTTCTCGAGGGAGGCTCACATATTCTGCTGTATAATTACACCAGAGGAACATAAGACGGCCAAATATTTGGGGTGATGAGAAAGGGGATGCGCGCGGTTTCGCGGCATCCCCGCCACCCCTTTCCGCATTCGGCCGCCTGAATAAACACCGGGAACGACTCCGGCTTCTGACCACACTCCTCCCCAGCGGGAAGCTTAGACATCCCCTTGTTTAATTATTGTGTGCCTTTGACCGGATTTAATAATTACTAATTGCCGACTCCGCCGCCGGCTCCTCTGCCACACAAATATACCAGCATACATATCTCCTCGACCTACTTGAAACCGGTGCTTTGATCTTCCAACGCTCCCCGAGGCTATTTGGACTCCGCAAACCGACCGATATTCGGCAAACATACTCCGCTCCCATTCCAACAACATGTACAAGGAAAATAATGCTTCTTATTTTGTTAAGGGAAATACGCAACCATCGGTTTATTCCAAATACGGCCACCAAACACGCTAATAAAAAAATGTACGAAAAATGGCTTTGATTGCAGAAAACTCAAATACCAAACGTCTGTTTAAATTTTGAAACTAGAACATACTACAGCATACTGTGTGTTAAAAAAGTACAAATTCACATCTAAGATCATAGTGTAATCATTCCTCATCACCTTGGTTTGCTTCTTCTTTCCGACCTTTTCCATTTAATACTTTTGATTGCTTAAGTTTCTCCCACGCGCACCCCGGATTCTTAAATTTTACAAAATAACTCACCCTATGTTTTTCAGTGTCAACAAAGTTTGAATCACCCTTATGGCCTAATCAATCATTCTTCCATCAGAAAAAACCGAATATCTATTTTATAGAAAATATTTTAAACAAAACTTCTGCAGGAAAGGTACAATTTGAATCATAACTTGAATTACAAAAGTATTTGAAAGACAAGACTTAGAAGAGGCTATTGACATAGGATCATCGGTTTCAATTAAAACTTTTTTGGTGATACTTAGTTAAAAAAATTCTTAGACGTGTCCGGACGTTCTTTGCACCCTGGATCCGAGAAATAAAATTAGTAATTTAAGAAGTACATAAAAAGTGTTATATATCAGGGGATGATTTGATTTACCTAATATAAATGAAAATAATATATCGGATTGTATTGAATGAGGATAAATGTATACAACTTTTTTTTTAAATATCTCCATGCTTCCAGTAAGCAGGCAAAAATCGTTTTAAACAATTGCTCGGTTTTAAACACACTTTAAAGCCTTTAAATTTTCATAGCAACAGATATAGACCTTTTTCGTTGAATTTGCCGGAGGCAGGTTATATTCTCGTTCCTTTTATATTTTATATTCCGCATGAAAATTGATAACACCTCTGGATTTTATCAAAACTCAATATTATTACAGACTAATTAAGGTTTTTAGTTGAGATAAAAAAGTCAGTGTCACGAGCGGGATTCGAACCAACAACCTTCGGCTAGATACGCCGCTACTCTACCACCTGAGCTATCGTTACTTCGATCCACTCGGACACTAACTTCCCATCTTTCGAATCCCCTCGATTTCCCTCCTTTTTGCCATTTTTCAAATGTCGAGGAATCTATTTGATTCTCGGCGACACTTGAAATGGCAACGGATTTTTTTATCCCAACTAAAAACCTTAATTAATTGGTCAAGCGGACCACGTAAATTAGTGAATTATTACCGAATTTAGAGAGCTTTTTGACGATTATACAACAAGGTTTGGGAATTTTGTTACAATAGGTGAAAGGAAAAAAAAGATGAAATCATAAAAAAAAGTTTTCGTTTAAAATCTTTATTTTGTATAATTTTATATCAGGTTTTCTTTTATTTACGGAATTTAAATACGTACCATTACGTGTACATTATAAGGTTTTTAAAACCTGCAAAATTACTTCACATTAATGAAGCCGTTTCACAGTTACCACTATTTTTGTAACTTAAAAAATTTCAGAGGCATTTGGAAAGCGAAAGTTTCCCCTAACCCGAAAAATTGTATTCAGAACATTTTATAATAAAATTCAAAATCCGCCTTAGTTTTGTTTAGAAAGCAGGTTAGGAAAAAAATCGATATAATCTTTGACAAAGATGGGATTGGTGTAAGCTTAATTGAAAACAATTGTTCAAAGCACCAATTAAAACAAATTTATGTGGCACGTTATTTCTTTTAAATAAGCTCAACTTTGCTGGCTTAATCAGTTCAGTATTTTAGTGGTCCAGGGATTTCGATCCACTCGGACACCAGATTACACGACATTTGCAAAATGGCAAAAAGGAAGGAAAATTCAAAAGTTGGGGTTGAGATGGGAAGTTATTGTACGAGTGGGTCGAAGTCACGATAGCTCAAGTGGTAGAGCAGCGGCCTATCTAGCCGAAGGTCGTGGGTTCGAATCCCGCTCTTGTCACTGACTTTTTTATATCAACTAAAAACCTTAATTAATTGAAAAAGAAAATAATAAAATTAACTATAGTAAAAATCTGTACATAAAAATATCAAAGATTCACTGCTTATTCAATACAATTCTTCTATCCGGTAACAATATTACTCGCTCCCTATAATGACATCCTTCAATAAGGCTCAGAAGAACAGACAGCTCAATGGTGTGATTTATTTGTGAATTACATAAGTTACAACGTGGTCTGATTTTTTCAAATACTACGCCAATATAATTAATTAATTTTGGCTAATCATTTAACGTAAAAATAGTGTTTTGCTTTCGTGAAAGCTTTAACAAGTATAAACAGATGTCAGTTGTTTTATGTAACGCGCCGCATTAGAGACAAAGGCGCCTAATCCCTAATGCTCGCTTCCACTCGTCGCCGAAAGGCGTGAAAAAGGGGAAGCCGGCAAAGAAAGGCTGGAAAGGATTAGCTCAGATTAAACGGGATGTCTGAAAAATAAGGGGAGGATATGAGGTTGAGCACATAAGGGCGGAATAACTGAATTTTCCGCCGTCGGGAAATGCGGTGATTGTAGGGTTGGTGAGTGTGTGTGTGTGCGAGTCTGTGTGCTCTCTTTTTATACCCTTTTTTCGCCGCTCAACAGGTGGCTGAAGCATTTCACCCAGGCACGTATTTCGGCTTCCTCTTAGGTTACCTTCTTATATCATGTTGAATGCCATCTTTAATGTATAGGGTCTTCAAGTAGGGAGGGTGGAAATAAAATGTACCTCACTTCCTGAAAATCCGCTGTAGGATTATTTCTGTAATATTTAGGTATTCTTGACTGGAAAATTATTTAAATTATTACCCGAAAATTATTAATAAAATTATTATTATTGTGTTGAGAGAGCACGATACACAAGAATGGCACAATTACGCAGAAAACAAACACTTTGAGCCCTGAAGATGATCTCAATAAAGATCGAAACGTTGGTACGATAAAGAAAATGTTTTTCTAAAACCTACGTCACACCAGACCGCATCTCACGATTTCCGAATAATCATTAGACATAGAATTTTACAGAATACGCTTTTCGGGAAATCTTGAGAAAATTTATGTACCAGAAGGCAATCTCGACACTCCCGAGTGGCTCATTTATATTCGGGGCCCATCTTTTCTTTAAATGGCAGGAAGAAAGAGAAGTTTCTCCGATAGACACAGACAGGAAGCACTCACGCTCACATCTGTTCCAAATACAATACTCGGAGTTATTAACAGTAATAACTTGTGAAGCTATTAGAGAGAAAGGAGACGGCTGAACAAAGAGGACAAAGTTACTCGCTAACACTTGTTCGCCGAGGGGGGGGGGCGAAGACCATTGTTCAAACTGCGTTCCATTATTTCAACTGTCGCGGTCTTCTAATTTAAAGACAACATTTTCAAATCTAATCAAGATATCCGTCTCAACGAAAAAGGCGGAATTTAAACTTTCACGTTTGGGCAGGAGGGATCTTTGCCGAGAGGAAGCCGAGAAGTGATTACAACGGTGGGGTGAAAACCGCAGAGCTTGTGTGGTCAAGGATCACGTCGCCAGCCCTTATTCTACATCCCTTAAAACCAGGCAGCCCCTCCTTACACGTTCTTGCTGTTGATCGTTAACAGAGAGAATCGTTAATAAAGCTACAGCAAAGCCGAGGTAGGAACGGCTATCAAGAATTGCGTTTTGTGGTGCCAACTCTAGACCTGTTATTCCTTCAAAGACTTTGTCTTCATACATTATTAGTGTAAAATTAAAAGTGAAAACGGGAAGTCGAACTCATGTTCTTACATGATTTTGCCAATTTCTGCAACTCATGTACTAGACCCCGCGGTCGTGGGTTCGATTCCCACCGTGGCCCCTGGCCTTTTTTCACGATACCCCCCCCCCAGTACGCATACGCATAATAATCGTCTCCATGGCTAATATGCATCGATCATAAGGCAAAATAAACTCAAATACTCACTTCGTAAATTCATATATTGTGGTCCAACGTATGTCTGGAGAGTTTCAGAGTACTGGATATTCCGCTGAGGGTCCGCCACCATTCAGGCTAATTAATACATTCATACTAACTAGAAACATTCATATTATGTGTACAATTAAAACTTTAGGAGACACCGGGGTTTTACACTGGTGTGTGGCCCACAGTCACTCAAAAAAATATATAAAAGTAACCCAGGCTGGCGGGTCAATGAGGTTCTCTATATTCTACCACAGATCCACCCACATATTCATAAACATTCAATCTAACCAATAGATTCATACTATATGTACAGATAAAATTTGGAAAGTCATTGTTATTTTGGATTTATATAGGTCCAAGTCCGCACATACAAGTACATGCATACAAACATGTGCCGAGTTGAGCATATTTGCTTCTCGCAGTCCACTGCAATTCGAGCATTTGTAATTTACAATAGATTGGTCAGCAGGCCCGAGAATCACCCACCTATCAGTCTTATCCGTCCAGCCACCGTGGTTGTGCTCCAAGTGCTATCAACAGCTAGTTCAACTCAGCACCAAACGCATGTAGTTCTAAACCCATTCGTACTCACGTTTATTCTTATATACATTCACGCCTATTTATGTACCATTCATTCAGTTAGGGTGATGGAGTACTCGACATGACGTTTCCCTTTACACATATTATACAACTAGCCTAATCGATGGATAGGTACTCGATATTCCACCATCGACCTTCTCACATAAATACATTCACTCTCTGCATATGGAAAGTCATTGGGATGTTTGTCGTTATGCCGGTTATTCCCCCTTACTCTAACACTACAATATTTTTCCTTAAAAACTAGCATAATTTAGTGGGTGTATGGAGTACTACATATTCGGCCACACACCCCACATACATACTCACTCACTAAACCAAGCACGCTAATATCAATACGTTCATTAAATAACTAACCTAGTTTGGTGGTCCGTGGCTAACTCTATATTCCTTCAAAAACCCATCCATTCGCGCAAACACACACGCTAATAAGTCCATTCATTCTATATGAGAAACCTACATATGATAAGCCAGGAAATGCAACCATCTGCATTTATCTTGGAAATTCACGAACTAGCCACACCTTATTCTGTGCGGAATTGATTGTTCGCACTCTCTGTGACTTTTTGTTAATTAGGAGATACCAATACGCTAGTGTGGTGTGGCCAATTCGTAATCAAGTCATCATTATGCTTTTTTTATTCATGTTCTCCACGGCTTGACCGACAGTTTTATCTGTTTTAATTTGTCGGCTAATACAACCAATGTTTTTGGCCAAGGTTTTGCTGATCTTCCTAATAACATTTTTAATTAATATTTGGCATCCGCTTGCGAGAAGTCGCCGGGACATGCAGCATCTTTCCTGCAAATTTGGCACCTCGATCTGCTTTGTCATTGCGTTTTGTGCCTATATGGCTCAGAATCCAGGCATTCCATCTTCTGGTCTGATCATCAAAGCAAAAGCTTCAACCTCTGAGAAGAAATTCATAATAGTAAAAAAAAGTTGAAAAAACCATGATTACTGATGTTTTAGCTCGTTGAAACTTATTGATTTTAACAGTTTATTTCTCAATGTTTGATGAAATACTGTTAAAAATAAAGTTGTTTTGTAGGAAAAAATCGATGACTTTTTCTTACAATAGCTTAATTGTAAAAAGCCACTTTGACGTTCAAACCACATCACAGATAAAAAAAGAATTGAAAAAAAAAACTGCTGGACAAGACTGGTAGCTTTTGAGGACTGGTCAACGGACAGGGCGGACAAAAGGCTTCCTTACAGACTAGATACTAAACGTGTGACAAGAGGCATAAAGCGGCTTGACGTACCAAATCGCAGTCCCATTGTATAATCCGCTAAACTTTTTCCCAGCCGTCATAGCACAAATATTCCATTTCCCCGTTTAAAAACGATACGAGATAATGGCCGAGACGTCAGGGGGACAAAAGCCGACAAACGGACCGAAACCGAACGTGGCCCGTCAAATAATTTGGAAGGGTCAGTGAAGCACGATTATAAAATGAACCCAACCCGGTTTAAGGGTGGAAATGGGGTGCCGGCCGGGGGGTATTGTCCGGCTGGCAAACACGCTCCGTGTCGGAGGACGGCCGTTCCGGTCTCCTCAGCATCCGGCCGTCCACCCTCTCTAAGACAATGGGGGCTTTAACCAATTAGCCGGGACTTATTGTGTAAGTGAAACAGACTTTCTTTGTCGACTTTTCATCCTGCTAGATCAAACAGTCCATTCTCTTTTTGTCATTGTTTGTATTTGTTGATTTCACTTCATAAGCTTAAGGAATTTTTATTTCTGTTTAATAAAAAAATGTTTTTTAACGAAGAATATCGCTATAAATTTGCTTTTGAAGTCTTACCCCAGTCGCTAAGATGATTTTTTTTTATCTCAGGCATTTAGGAGAGCATTAAGTCTCCGGGTTCAGGTGTTCGCTCCAAGAGGACAGGCATTTTTCTAATTTATTTTCTTTAAGAAACGCCCCAAAAGCTAATCAGCGGGAGGGGTTCGGTCGGCGGCTTTACGGGATGGGTGAGTGGCTGTATCAGTTTTGAATATTTGATGCGTGTGGGTGCACCCCCTGCTCTCGGTAGACAATTAACTGGTCGGGCTTCGGATCGATATGGCCATCTCAAGGAGTTGGTCTTATACACGCCTCTAATGGGATTTCGGGGTTGGGAAAATGAGAAACATTTGAATATCTCGGGTGGGATGAGGCCGAGAGACGTTCCAGCCCTGTACGGATCTTTATTGTGCCTTTTTCCAGACCCAGGGATTACTGTCTTTTATAACAAAACAATAAATAAATAGCGAAAAGAAAAGAGTTAAATCAAATAAGTAGTTTGTAAGAATTAGGTGTAAAACTATTATATATAGATGGTATAAAATGTAAATGAATATTTAGGTTTCCTTTAATTGCTAGTTTTTATTAATCCATGGACTTTGGTGCTGCTTTATTGATGAACTCCAGTATTTTTTCCAAGTGGAGTGTAAGCTGAAAAATCATCAACTGAAGAGGGGGTTATTGGAATAGACCGAAATCGATTAATTTTAATTAAGGAAAAAATACTAGAGTCATTCGATAAAATAACGCCAATGTCCTCTCATGTAAATGAATATATTACTTCAAATTATTACAAAAATAAATTTTTAAAAATTCCTCATCGGGCCTGTGGTTTGATGAACTTGAAGTTGATTAATTTGCGATCATTTTAGTCACCTTAATCCCACTGTTTTTACATTGATGTTGGTGTGAAGATAGGCAGACGAAAATGATCAAAAAATACCAATATTATTTTTTTTAATTATTATTATTATTTTTCATTTATTAAAACGTAGAAGAATTTTGATCAACTAGATTTTGCAATAGTTAGAATATTAATTACTTGAAAGATTTGAGAAAATATCAAGCTAATTTATTTTTTCAAGCCAAAAAGTCAGTTAGTTAAGAATAGTCGTAGGCAATTTGGAAGGTTTGCAAACACCACACCATTTTTTTTTCGATTTTTCAAACTTCCACCGTCAAACTTGAAACAGGGTACTGTCATGAAGCAATAATTTTTCTCCGGGCGTTTTCATAAAAGTACGAAATTCTAAGCAAGTTTTTTAACAGTTGGGGCCTCCGGGAGGAGAATGGTTAGCATAGGCTCGTAGACCAAGCTTCGATTCCCACCGTCACCACTAAAATTTTACATAACACTAGCCTTCCCCCATATAAATCAACCAGGAGATTCGAGGTTACTCGCAAACAACCATCGTCCAGATCTTCTTACCAATTGTAGTACAATGACAGCTTTTCATCTCAGGTGGCCAAACTATGCAGAAAAGAAGTTAGGTACAAATCGAAGCCTTCTTAAAAATACATCTATTACTTGAACCTCCTCCCAAATGTGTAATGTAATAAGCTTGCTTGTTTTGACCAGGGGGATTTGTGATAAAATGTGTTATACTATTTAAAATTACACGTCACTCATTTTTACAAAGTCCGTTTTCCTCTGCTTTTGGCCAGGTAGTTAGAAATCAAAGTTGATGTGTATGGAGTCCGGCCCTAAATGTAGAGAAAGACCCAGAATGAGAGTAAAAGACTAAAAATAAAGACTATAAAGGACATATATTTCACCATATTATATTTACTTGTATTTTAAATCTACACTGGTAAATATCCAATAAAAGAAGAAAAAGTGAGCAAACCTAGATAGTGTGTCCAGCTACAAGCTTTCTGGAACATTCGAGCCACTTTTTCTGAGTCTACACTGTACTTCTAACTCCAAAACCTTCCAAATGGGCAAGATTTTACCAAATCCTGTAACTTTTAGTTTCTCCAAATTCTTCAGCTTATGGACATTCTCGACGTTCTGTTGCTAAGGTCAAAATTTTCTTTTAAATGTTCTTTCTTTTACTGCACCTTCTGTGAAAACAATATTATATAAAGGGGGCCGTCGGTGGCCGCAACGGTTTAGGCGTTGACACGGCGCTCATCACTGTAAGGTGAAGGTCCGGATTCGAATCCAGCGGCCCTGCATTCGAACCCGACATACAAATGGGCTTTTTTTCAAAAACACTGGCACCCTGAAGGTTTATATGACCTCTGCTGTTGCGAACCCTCGTTAAAAAAAAAAACATACTGATGACTCTCATCTCTTTAATAAAATGTACAGGGCGCTAGACAACTTTGACAATTGGAAAGCACTTAGGCGAGCACGGTTTCACTGTGCGGGATTTGAAGCAAAGGTGCTCACTTTGAACTTGAAAGGATACTTGCAATTATTGTATCGTTAGTAACTTGTTGTTATTTCAAACCAGTTATAAAAAAATATAAAAAAGTAATGCTTTACAACAAACGTGGTACCCAGATAAGTGAGTGATTTTTAACAAAACAATTGAATTCGTTACCGAGAAAATTTTTTGCATGTGTTGAATTTTTGCGAATAAGGTATTCTTTCTTGTGCATTTACTTTTATAAAAAACTCAATAGTAAAACGTCTGATGAATTTTATGTTTTGTTCTTCTCTTTGTCCACATATAGCATACCCAGAAGAAAAGTGACATAAGTCGAAAAATTATAAGAACCGGATTATTTAATTTTTTTAAGTATTAGGTTGTCTGATTCTAAAGGAAAAATGACACAACTCTAGGTGGACTTGGCTGCTAGGCAGCACTTTTGGTCCTTTTTAAATTGGCGGAATCGTATTGTCACCATTCACGAAAAGTTGCATTTCTTAATTTTGTGTCCAATTTTAAAGCATCGGTTTGAGTATTTATCAAAAAACGTAGCACATTTCGAGTTATGTCAGTTTTTTCTTGTTTAGTGAAGGATTTTATACTGCACCGGAATTCCATTTTCACATTCTGAAAAACAAATATCACATCAATTGTACAAATATGTTTGTCATAATGTGAAATATATAATAATATACGCCCTGATGATGACCTTAAAATAGGCCGAAAGCTTGGCGGTAACAACTGAATTTGCTTTTTTCTTCAGTCCAGTTCGTGAATTACTTTAGTTCCATTTCGTTTATTTTAATAACATTCTTAATTATAATATTGTTTTTTCATAATTTTTTAACAATGCCATCTTTTAACATTCACATTATTTTTTTATAGTTTCAATGTTTCAACGATTTTTTAAAAATATTTTAATTACATTATTTTTAATAATCAAAAAATCTTTTATTTCAATAATTAATTTGGTATTTTATATAACTAATTAGCCCTGATTCTAGGAGGAAAGCACAATTGGGTCAGAATAATCTTTGTAAAACTACATAGATATTTATGCTCGTTTGTTAAATTTGTATGTTGCTTGTTACTATCACAAAAAATTAATACCCTTACAGTTATTCATTGACCACCATTATCGTTAGAGAAAACAAACTAACGTAAATTACTGAAAGCCAATATATGCAATGTAAGTAAAACAACTCAAAAAGGGGTAGTTTTTTAGGGGTAATACAGCTGGACATTTAATGTTTTGTATTTTCGCTTAAGACTTGGAGAAACGTAAGTTGATGGAAACGAAAAACGAGAAACGAAAATTGATGAATCATGGCAGTTTTATTGCCGACAACCCTAATGGCATGAACTAAATACATAAGTCAAAAAAGGTAAACTTTCATTTGTCACTCCTGTTAAAAAAAAATTTTGTGTTTGAGGAGTGCGATATGAGGAATGTACTGTAAATTTTCAAAAGTTATGTTTAAAATCCGTACAAATTAAAGGGCCTAGACATGAATATCTAAGTGGTATTGATTTTAGTTTCCAACATCTCCACACGCCACAAGTCACCATGAAGGGGTGAGGGGCGAAATGAAAAACACCCTCCATCCAGGCAAGGGGTTGATCTCTCCCTACCAGTGATTATTGAAATGCACTAAGAAAAGGAGCCCGGACCCTGGGTAAGCCTCCGTTAGCCAATTACAGAAAGACTTTTCATAAATAAAGCTGAAAAGGGTTGGCCCAACTCGGCCTCGGCCGTCTATGCTAATTTCTCAGCCGACATTTCATTCTTTCCCTCTTTTTGTTTCTCTTGGCGATCATCTTGTAAATCAGTGTTTTCCCTGACGTCTGTCAGGCCTGTACGAAATATCTTACTTCATTAGCAGCCCCTTTTACAAAAAAAAAATCCCTCATTTATTATTAAACAGATGATCTCAGAAAACTTGTCATTGGCACGTAACAAGCTTTATAAGAATTACATCAATTTTTTACATTGTCATTTATTAATAGGGCTCTATGTGTAAAGAAAAAACCTAAAATCTAAGTAACTTCCAAAGATTTGAAATTTTTTTTAAAGTTTGAACAAACTAAACAATATTATTTTACTATTTTAAATTAAAATTAAGAATAGTATAAGTAGCCTGAATTGTTGTAAACCTTTATTTAAAGGCCAGAAATTATTGCTTTCGGCACCCAATCTTCCAAAGTAATCATGTTTGCATATATTTTTTTTAAACGAAAAATGAACCCTTTTAGACCTAAGATTTCTGTAAATTGTAGTTTTGAAAATAACGCCTTGTCCAAAAGTTTTGACATTTTGAAAATAAAATTTTTTTGCCATTAAACATAGTTTTTTTTTGCAAAACAAAGATTTGTAAAACTTTTTTTGTGCTATTTGGTTCGGATATCTAGGGCGTAGCGTGTCACACAAGAGAGTGTTAGCCAGGTGCAATAAATCCAGCGGTTGTACTGGAGGTGGGTATCTCGAGAGGGAAGTTACCCCAGTCCAAAGTCTTACCAAGCGGGGACCGTTCTGATAAGCGGCAAACTCAATAACCAACTTCTCTGATAACAATCCCCCAACAACGGAGCCGACGGAGACGGCCGACCCTCGGGGATCCCAAAACGAAAAATCGATTAAATTCTGCGAGAAGATAGATTACCTTCAATCGAGATGTCGATCGAATCAAAACAACTATTGTCGTACACACTATACAGGTCGGAAAGCTTAAACAAGCTTAACAAAAGCACTCGCCCAACTTACTTAAGAATATACTAAGAACTTCAACATAAGGGTGAAATATTACATAAACGACAGTGACAAAAATACTGAAACTGTTTTTTCTTATATCAAGCATAATGAAAACATGTTAGAGAAAGGGACTTGACCCAATAAAGTCCTACAAATATTTCAAAGGTGAGATTTCAACATGATCTTTATGTTGTGATGATCGGTCGTTGTATTGTTTCCAAACATTCTGGTCCGCCTACCCTCGCTTTGTAATAAGTCGGGTCTGACAGAGCAAATTGTCTTGCATTAACAGAGCAGACTGATATGAATTGACCGAACTAAAGAGTCTTTTTTTAAAAAGATAGTTCCTACTCACAGTAAGTTGTTTTGCAACGATCCGGATTTCGAGCCCTTTAGCTCATCATCAGGTTGAAGGACTTGCACAACCACGTCTCTCAACATGAGCTGCAAAAGTGACCCGCCGATACCCCGCCAACGCGAGGTTCCAACGAGCAGCTGGTTTTTCAATGGCGCTCAATTTGACCGTGCGAAATTGTTATTATGTTATAATTCCCGCTTTTCGCATGGTCAAATTGAGCGCCATTGAAAAACCAGCCGCTCGTTGGAACGTCGCGATGGCGGGGAATCGGCGGTTCACTTTTGCAGTTCGTGTTGAGAGACGTTGTTGTGGAAGTCCTTCAACCTGATGATGAGCTAAAGGGCTCGAAATCCGGACGTTGCAAAACAACTTACTGTGAGTAGGAATTATCATTTAAAAAAAAGGATTGAACACCACACTCACTCCATCATTCATCATTTCTAAACTAAAGATTTCTACTGATCAATGCTGACTTTTACTGTGTCCGTTTTTTCCTCGCAGGGTTACGTTTCCCCCCTAAGGAAATACATGTTCTCACTCCCAAATTTATGTACCAATTATACTGTCATAAGCAAATGTCTAAACATAAAAGTACCATCATACGATAAAATAGCCATATGCACCGATTCACTTTCAGCACTTATATCAATAAAAAATAAATTTACTGATAAACCAAGACATATTTTCTCTCAGACCTCTACACTCAATAGCAACTGAAGTGTTGTTTCTATGGATACCTACCCATTGTCAAATAGGAGGAAACAAACTAGCATACCAAGCTGCTAAATTGGCGATCGAGAGTGGTTTACCAATAACAACGGTGCCACATGAAGACGTAGTAAATGTTATTAAAACAAAAGTTTGGTTACCCTGGCAATAAATGTGGAACAATGTAACGGACAACAAACTAAAAGAAATAAAAAGTAGTGTTAGTTCTTGGAAATCATCAATTAGACAATCTAGATTTCAAGACACGGTGTTAACAAGACTAAGAATTGGCCATATCCATCTTACTCATGGTTATTTGATGTCACGAGACCAACCACCCAAGTGTCAAAACTGAGAAGAAATCCTAACTGTAAAACACTTACTAATAGACTGCCTTAGCTATAATAACAGCAAAATAAATATAAATATATCAAAATTCAATAAATCAAATATTAGGAAATCAAAAAGAAAACATTGATAAACTATTTCAATTTCTACGAGTTATCTATCAAAGCGGACGTGACCGTAGTGGTTGATCGCCTTTATATATAAAAAATGATATGACTGCTGACTCGACACTGAGTATGTGCTCAGGAGCAGAAGATACAATCCTGTGCGGATATTGGCAAGAAGAAGTAACAGCGAAACATGTAATCTCTTTGTGCGAAACTATATGCAGAATAAAAGCCTGATACATGCTGGAGCCCTTAATAAAGCTTTGCAATATGATAAAGTACAAGGAGATCTAGACAATAATGGAGATTGCATAGCAGACCAATATTGGTCACTGGGCGCAAGTTCTTAAAGAGGCCAAACAATATATTGTGGGTGATTCGCGCTGTAATTTTTAAAAATATGTCCGATCTTTTAGGTATAATTTTTTTCATGTGTTAGACCTTTTATGATGAAAGTAAACCAAAGTGAACAATTTTTAACGCTATTATATATTTGAATCTTTCTTGGAGAGAGTATGTTTTATGAGTATAGTTTATTGTTTAGTAAGTACTAAGACATTTCACATCGGTGTCACGGTTTCCCAGCGGCGGACAGAAAGTTCCTCCAGCGTTTCCTTTTGATCCTTGGTTTCCGAAATGGGTTGACTCATTGATGCTTCGTGTTTACTTAGCCGAAATGATTGTAATTGTCAAAGGGGGGCGTGTGTTGTGATTCGCCCAGGGGCATGTTTTAGCTAAATAGTCGTTCATTATAGAAGGAATATGGTGACGGGGGAGGGCTGTATGCTCTAATAAGAGGAAAAGGTCTCTAATGAACCACACGGGGAGTGTGTCTCCTTCCTATTAGGTAAATTACAGTTTGACATCGTGTATGTTAGGGGTAAGAAACGCCGGGGCATAATTACAGATACCGTAGCCCATGGCAACCCGTCCCGATCCCTCAGCCGTCACATTTTATTAGTGCAATTACAAAAGGGGGTCCCTTTGCAAAAATCTCAAGCGGCAGGTAAACACCTGTTACGCCCCCCTTCGTACGGCCACACATATAGAATTGCGGCCCTCAACAGGTTACAGGACCTTTTACCGTCGTTTACATTTTTAAAACCCGACATTCCCTACCGCCAACCCTTCCCTTTGAATAAAAAAAAACCTAATGTGTGTAATGGATATAATCCGTTTAGGAGGCAGGAAACCGAGGCAATATAAATGAATCATTCATCATACAACCCTCCTTTTTTATCACTATGTTTATTGCTTTCGTTACCTTTTAGAGGCATGCATTCACCGTAATTCAATTGGGAAAATAAATTATACAATACTATTTACACAATTTTCCAAGAAATTAATTATAATTTTTGTTTGATTCAACACATTTTCGAACTTAAATTCACTAGTTTTCCTGGTCCGCTTGACCAATTAATATCTTTCAATTAATTAAGGTTTTTAGTTGAGATAAAAAAGTCAGTGTCACGAGCGGGATTCGAACCCACGACCTTGGGCTAGATACGCCGCTGCTCTACCACTTGAGCTATCGTGACTTCCATCCTTTAGGAGACTAACTTCCCATCTCAACCCCACCTTTTCAATATTCCGTCCTTTGTGCCATTTTTCAAATGTCGTCTAATCAGGATTCGATTCTCGGCGACAAATGAAAATTCAAAAGGTGGGGTTGAGTTGGGAAGTTAGTGTCCGAATGGATCGAAGTCACGACAGCTCAAGTGGGTAGAACGGCGCATTGAGCCGAAGGTCGTGGGTTCGAATCCCGCTCGTGGCAGTAGCTTTCTCATTTCATCCAAAACCTTACATAAAAACACTAATTAAATGTTTAGTCTTGAAAAAATTTCGAGAACACCTGGAGAATGCTACACCTGGAATCAGAGTCATTTTGAGTAGGAGATTGATCACCGTGTCAGATTCTCTACTCGTAACCCCTAGAATTTTTTGTACTTTGTCACTCTCTCTCTCTCTCTCTCTCTCTCTCTCTCTCTCTCTCTCTTTCTCTCTTTCTCTCTCTCTCTCTCTTTCTCTCTCTCTATTTTATTTGAATTTATATTCTCTATTTAATATTGAACGGAAAATTTATTGCCGTTGTGAAAACATCAAAATCAAATTGTTCATTTTGTACATTCGAGCCTGTTTTGTTTAGTACAACATGATGATTTTTACGGGTTTTATGTTTTCAACTTTTCTTAATACAAATAAGCATTTTTTGTATTATTTAATTAACCATCTAGATATCAGTGCATTGGTAGATAGCTAGTACATAGATCATTTGACGTAAATCAATTGAAAAATAATTTCAACACGGAATAGACGTAAAAAACATATTTACATTTTTTTAAACATATTTTTGTCTAAAGTTGATAGTGGGGGTTGGTCTGCTAGTAGGTTAACACATGTTAAATCGGCACTGGGTTAGTTATTGGGTCCGCTTGTACTCGCTGGTATTTGACGTTACTCAAACGCGTTTCGGCTTTGCGCCATCATCAGTGATAACTTAGACATTTTGAACTCTTCATAACAACAAATTTCTTTAAAAGTATGAAATATATGTTGGGTCGTAATGAAGGTTAATTGTTTTATCATGCCAAACCTTTACTAGACTTGTCTAGGTCTAGGAATTACGCATAATTAGTACATATTTCAGTTGGTAATTAATAAAGCAAATTAGTACTCACGGGCTTGGCGAGTGTATTAAACATGTCAGCGACTTGTTTAGTAATTAGTCAAGTTAATTTGAAGAATGACAGACTTGTTTAAAACTCAGCAAACCCAGACGGATGGCAAATATTTAGATACACAGGGCAAATAGGGTGTCTTTCGGCATAAATTAGTTTTACATTTCAACTCGTTGGCCCAATGTTATTCTCTAAAACCAAATTACACAGATTTTCTTTAAAATTGTTCTAATTAAGGTGCAGGACCTTTTGGTTATACTTATGATAAAAACTGTTATACTGATTCTACAAACATGTTTCGTAATACTGACAGAAAAGAAAAACATAGAAACAAAACAAAAACAAAAAATCGAAGAAAGCGAAAAATCTCCGATTAGTCAGACCAGAGCTGCCCGGCTAATCTAATATTCCCCTTAATCCGTACATGTTTGGAAACGGTCACTAATCCAAATCGAAAACGACGGCCCGCGGACGCAGGAAAAGGTCCGGGGTATTAACTCCCAGAGTCAAAGAGCTTGTCATGGTGCTAAGTCCCTCCCTGAGCCTAGAACAAATAAATAACGGCCTAATGGGAGAGTTGACAAACACGGGACACACTTTGTTGACTCACTCCGTGTTTATAGTCGAGCCGTGTGGTCGGATGGAGGCTTAGCGCGCCCTTGTCGACCTGACTTAAATTGAAGCGTACTTGATATTTTGCATGGTCCGAAGGCTTTCAAAAAAACCACCCCACGCTTTTTCTTAAATTCTCGCTTTTCAAAATAAAAAATGCAAAATACTTAGCTGTCTTTGGATTACAACATTTTCTCTAATATTATGTTTAATAATTCAGTAATAAACCTTTTAAAGAACATTATTATTTTATTATCCAATGATAAAGCTCATCAAATATTTGCTCTTTTATCGGTTTTGGCTCGTTAAACCTAGTGTTTAAGCTATAGTGAGCTTGTGGTTTTCTTTTTAGTAAATGTACAGCATTCTTAGTAAACTTATTATTGCTGTAGAAATGTTTTTTGGAACAGAATATTTTTTCTATTGATTACTTTCTCCTTTCAACTTTTTCTTTCTGGTGAGATGGAGGGACTACATGCAGGAGATTCTTGGTCTACTTAAAACATGCTTTTCTACCATGAAGGCTTCCTTTAATTCGGTTGATGTAAGATATGTGGTGTGTTTCTGCTTGATTTGCCAAAAAAAATTTGCCTCATCGACTTGCTTTATAGATCATTCAAAATAGTCAATCATTATCTAAAAATTGACTGTTGGCGGATGCACTTTTGACTAATTACAGAATGTAGTTCTCACTTCTTGTATTTTGTGCAGTGAGCTGGCTTTATCTTACTTAACGTATACAAACCAGGGTAATTAACTGCCGTCTGAGAACTTAGTTTTGGGAAGTTCGAAACTTTCTGTTAACTGCACCAGCTCCTCCCCATACTTCAGAACCGTAGGTCAACAGTCGTAAGATTGGCTACTGATTACTTATTTATATAACTCATCCCGTACACGTATTCAAATGTGTGTTGGTTATCCTTGGTGTTGTCATCATCCACTTCGGGCTTTGGCAGTCCTGAATCAGACCTCGGTCTCATCCCATTGACAAAGGTGGGCTCCGGGACTACCAACAACTTCATCATTTCCCACAACGTTATTGTTTTTTTCAAATACAAATTCACTCACTCGTAAATACACTTTCCTATGTACATGCCGTTCATTCGGTTAAGGTGATGGTACCGTTTTCCTCCATCAACCTTTACACCCGTTATACATGGTGTTCGACTATTCGTGTGACAAAATTTACCAGTGGATTCTACATTAAAAATTGAACCAAGAAGTCCTAATTAAGTATGGTCTGAATCGTAACAGTTTCGGAGTTATTCCCCTTTTTCTGATCTTTTATGATTTCACAGCTTTGCTTCAAATAAAAAAATGATAGGCCAAAACTAATAGGTCCAAACAAATCCGTTGATACCATTGAGAATTACCTTCAATTTCCAATAAGATGAGATTAATAATATTGAAAAACTTATTATGGTGAATCTTAACTACTATTTCCGAACTACAGACCAGCAAATTTCATAAAACGTAACTCTATTTAATATCCCTTTTAGTGATATAATTGCTTCTTTAATTACTTTTTTCAAAGAAGAAGAAATAGATGAAGGAAAGGAAAAAACCGTGATTGCTAAGGTGCAAAGATTAAAAAAACTCAAGGAAATTTTGAATGAATTTACTAAACGTTTTTTAATTTGTGTTGGAAAAACGGGCTCGTTTGTGCACTTCGGAGGGTGGATAACAATTCGAATCAAAAATAAAAACATTTAAAAAATCATATGTATATATTTAATATTTCCATCTTACCACGGTTTTTTCTTTCCTTCACCAATTTCGTCATGTTTGAAAAAAGTCATTCAAAAAGTAATTACAGAACTAAAAAGGATATTAAATGGAGTACGTTTTCTCAAATTGTCTGGTCTCTAGGTTTGGATGCAGTAGTTTAGTCAATTTTTCAACTTAAAAAAATACATACATTTTTCAAAGTTCTGGTGATTAAAACGCTAATTTCGCCAACTTTTATAAGTTTAGTATTGATCACATCTTATTGGAAATTTAACATCGTTTTCAATGGTATCAACAGCTTTGTACAAAACCTTAGCTTTAGAGTTATAATTGTTTATTTGAAGCAAGGTAGTGAAATTTTAAAAAATCAGAAAAAAGGGAATAACTCCAAAACTGTTGAAATTCAGACCATAGTTAATTAGGGCTTTTTGGTTCAATTTTGAATGAAGAATCTACTAGCAAAGTTTGCAACACGAGTGACCGAACAACCTGTATAACTTACCTAATTGAGGGTTAATGGAGTATTCGTTGATTATTCGGAGATAGTGAGATGCGGTCTGGTGTGATGTAGGTTTTAGAAAAACATTTTCTTTATCGTGCCACGTTTCGATCTTTATTGAGATCATCTTCAGGACCTGGGATTTACAAACATTGTTTAAATTTAAAAAATACATGTAGGATGTGGAAAGTGGTGTGGAGTATTCAGTATTCCGCCATCTGCTCTTTTACACTCGCATTCGCGCCAATAAATACATTTACTTGCAATGCACACTAAGGCATATAACACAATACACATATCAGTAGTATATACAATAACATAAACCTGTTTCCTTCAAATATCGGAATAGGGAAGCCAAATACAATCAGTGTTCAAGCACAATTTTTATACCTGGTGGTATTCCATGCGGAATCCCCTTGTAGAACCAAGGAATGCCACCCTTCAGTTAAGCTTGACTCATCGAAAATTGAGGTACGTATGTCAACCTTGTAAATCCTATACTTAATCCGCTGAGGATGATCACATTTCTATGGGTCTGATCTTCTAAGGGGCCACTATCAACATTTCTCTTGATTCGTGAGATAGTTTAAAGGTTGAGCTGTCACATTTTTGCGTTCGCTTTACAAGGTTTTATTGTTATGAGATCTTCAAGTAGGACTTCGAAATATTTTCAACGTCCTTCCTTTCCATAGTTTCGTAGTTCTTAGATGATAGATGTTGGCTAAAATTGGTCTTCCTTGTGTAAATATTTGTTAGTTCTTTTCTAACTGAGGGATCCAGATGTTCTTCCTGCGATAATTATTTGATATTGACTCTGCCATATGTTTAGAAGTTGGAAAGAAAAGGAGAAGAACCTTGTGTTGTACCTCGTTTATGGTTTTTAGTTGTCTGATCGGTCGAAAAAAAACTTTGGGATGATTTTTTCATTTTAAATCTGAGGAACCCCAAATTTTACAGAAAATCTTTTAAAAGTTTGAAAAGTCAAAAATGTACGCACATTCACATCGAACACATTTGCTGCATGTTCAATGAGTCCAGGCAGTTAATGAATAGCAGAAGGTTTATTTTTAAAAAACGGTATTGCCACTAAAACTTGACATTCTTAACAATTTCTAACAGGATTGAAATACCTTTCCTACAATAGCCTGTAAACTTATCGACTACCAAAATCCTCAAGGACTAAACCGGCAGTGTTTCTGTTTAAAAACCTAAGTTGTAGGAAGCTAAGGCAAAATGAAGATAAGTTAAATGATATTTTTTAATGTAATCGTGTTTTGCTTAAACCAAAATTTTCTAAACATCATGTTTGAAAGGGTCTACCACGGATTGCAGATTCCGATGAAACTATCATTTTAAATATGCCAGATCCGACCAAGCCTTCGATTTTGTTCTGTAAGGAAGTTGCGGTTGTGAAGCAGCTTAGACGTTGTGAATAGCTGTAAGCTGTTGAAGCGTGAAACCAGATAGTAATGCGCTTCTCGGTTGCTGGTAACGCCGCAAATCATTCAGCCGAGTAAACATGGTTGAACTGAAAAGGCCGGCGGAACGATTCGGGCTCTCTTTTCACTTTCATTCCCGTTCCCCTTTCTCTTTCTAATTGTCAGGCCGGTTCTTGATGAGTTCGCACCCTATCCTGATGAATAAATCTTCTGTTTGATCGCCATTCTTACCCTTAAATTGTTCCCGCCAGCTCCCTTAGTCATCGCAAATCAAACCTCCGGCTCCCTTTGAACGCCGGTTCGACTGACTTAACTTTCTTAATTTACCTTCGTTTGTTAATCACGGTCTAGTTTCTTTTATTCGAAACTTGGAATGGAATGGTATTCTAAGCCTGTATTCGTCAAAACCACAGGTGTCTGGCATTTAAAAGGAAGTCCGGCTGAATGGCACTATATCGACTGGCCTATGGCTTCGAGACTCAAGAATCCATATTCTAAATCGATTCTTACAAACATTAAATCTGAGTTTAGAGCGAGACATAAGGAAGGCGTTTAGCTTCCATTTTTCCCTCATACAAGAAAATAGTTAGGTCACTTTAGAGGCCGTTGTCCCCCGGTATGGGGTGTCCCTCACTCATGAGCAAATAAAATCTAAGTCCAAGGTATTGTAATCTCTAAAACTCTTGGATAATTAGCAATAAAAAAATAATTGCAACTTTTAAAAAATCTCAAATTTAGATCTTTCGATCAGGTTAATTTTTTGTAGAATTTAAGGAAAAAGAATAATCTTCTCCTCTACAAATTCTCACCTTCCCTTTCGGCAAAGTTTCTAAACGGGCCCGGTTTGTTTCTTAATGAAGTATAAAGTTGAACATTCCGCTCCCCCGGTGAATTAACGGTTATCTACATACGTCTGAACTAGGTTTCCTCCGAGGGAGGAAAGGAGAGTCGTAGTCTTGATAAGATTACCTCAGCTAAAGGGATGCACCGCTGCACCACAACCCTCTCCCTAAATATCCTCTTTTAATCCTGTAAACCAGCCTCAAGGGGGATAATTACCCTCTGTCTTCCTGAATTACTGCTCTTCTCCCACCTCAGTCGCCCTTTAATAGTTTTCCACCCTTGAGCACTGTATTTGGCACGTTGAGAACAATTATTACTGTCGAAATGTGAAGTGTTTCTACTATCCTATGACCTATATGCTTTATTTGCTTAGCCCACAGAAACTGTGTATTTTTTACAATCTTTTTAGCTCTGAAAGATTTAAAACGTCTACAGAAGACCAGATGAATTAAATATACATAAAATATGGAAACTACCTTTGGAATGGTTAGTTACCGGATTGTAGTCTTGATTAAAACTGTAGACAAAAGTTTTCTTGAGATCTTTTTGTTGACTTTGAATAGTTGTGACTTTGCATATTTTGCATAATGTATAATTTCTATAAACTGCTATTCCTCTTTCTTCTTTAGTTTATGCTTCTCACTTGGATTGACAATGTAAACATGAAATGTTTCAAATTTTTTTTAAATTTATGTATTAATGCCGATGCATTTTGCGACCTATACCCTCTTGAAGGCTGCATGAAGTATATAAAATAAATTAATCTATATACAATAAAAACAATAAAGCAGAATAACTTATCTTTTTGACAATACTCTCTTAGGAGTTCAACGGCTTTCTTAATCTCAACATTATTGCGGTTGTAAAAAATAAAAATAAAATTGTATATTTTGACTTTTTTAGTTGCTGTTGAGTAATATGTAGCTAAAAAACCCATCATATTTTATATTGATATCTGTTCATAGATAGAGATTATATCGATAAATTATGAAATAAAGTAATTGGCAAATAAATTAAGGAAAGTACACAATTTACAAACAAAAATATAAACAATTTGATTTGGCTTTTTCTGACATATTTTTGTCTATTGATTTTAATATGACTTTTTTTTAAACATTTTTTAACAAAAACTGTTTTTCCGTATTTTATCTAACCTAGCGGATATCAGTTTATAAATAGATAAAAAATATATAGATAAATTGGCTTTGATTCATTTGAAAAATAAATTATGGCAAGCACAGTATTAATAAAGTGTTTTTTCTGGGTAAATTTTATGTTTTAATTGTATCTTTTGATGGGATCTATTTCCAAGGTGTGCTTTATAAATTTAAACGCTTCCTACACACTTCTTTTTATATTATTCTGAAATCCTAATTAATGGACCGTTTCTTCATAGATAGGAGCGGTAGTTCTCGGAAAACAGACCGATACAAGCCGGCGTCTAACACGGGAACATTCTTGGTCCCCTCCTTTTTTTCACCTACACTGCTGGCCTACTTACCGTAATACCATCACCACCACCTACGCGGGCAATTTCCTTCTCTAATCAAATCCAATCTAACATCCAAGAGCACCTTGAGTTTATGGAAGACTGGTGCAAGAAAGTGGATGACAAGGCCGCATGAAGGAAAATGCACCCAGTGTACGTTCACATTGGAAAAATAGTCTTCCCCTCCCTCCACTGTACATAACAACAAAGAAATACCGACTTAATTTCAAGTGAAATACTTAGGGCTATACCTAGTCATCAGACTGATGTGGAATCCCCACACAAGACATAGGAGGTAACTACTTAACAGACGACTTCAACAACCACGAACGTCAAGATTGACCATCAACGCTAAACTAGTCTTCTACAAGATTTTTGACTTGGACATACCGAATGGAACTGTTGGGTTTTGCCAAGCAATCCAACATCTAACACATCCAATCATTCCTCTCAATCTGTCTATATTAATTGTTGTTTTTATTTTTCATACAAATGTGTCTCGTTTTACTAAATGGACTAAATGATTCTTTTCACGCATCTTTAGATGAAACTGGCCAAATAGGATCAGTCCTAAATGATCAAGGTGAAAGTAAAAAAAAAATGGTGGCAGGACCCTTTCTTACCCAACGTTGCATCAAGACAACACCAAATTGATCAAATTTGTTAAAGTTTTGCTAATCCCACGAGTGGTTCTTGCTGCCTCTGACCGTCTATTGGCAACAGTGATTTATTTGGCGCAAATTTAAACTTTTTTATAACTAAACTCATGAGATTTCCCACTAACCTTTTACAAAATTCCTAAATGTGTGTCATTAGTCACTGTTAGTAGATGATTATCCGAAAATCGTGAGATTCTGTCATAGTCTTTTCATTTTTAACTTGTATAGTGTTTTTTATGGTATTTCTTGTATTTCTATGTTGTCCTGTATGTTCATTTTTTTCATGGAAGAACTTAATTCCAAAGTTTATTTAGAAATCGTGAGATGCGGTCTGGTGTAATGTAGTTTTCAGAAAAACATTTTGTTTATCGTGCCAATGTTTTGATCTTTATTGAGATCATCTTCAGGGCCTGGGATTTACAAACATTGTTTAAATTTAACAAATACATGTAGGATGTGGAAAAAAGTGAATTTATACATTTAAAAAAAAATATTTTTTATATTCAATCATTCAATGCCCTGAAGATGACCTCAATAAAGATCGAAACGTTGGCACGATAAAAAAAAATGTTTTTCTGAAACGTACATCACACCAGACCGCATTTCACGATTTCCGAATAATCAAAATTCTTAAAGTTCGTTTTGCTCCAAGACAACATTACGTCATTAAGGGTTAAAAAGAGTGTGAGATATAATAAAGAATTGAAAAAATTCAATAACCTTTTTCGGCAAATCTTCCTGATTGAATTTATATTTTAATTTTATTGGAGGGTTCGCAACAGCAGAAATCATATCAACCCTCGGGGTTACTGTGTTTTTGAAAAAAGCCCATTTGTAAATATGTCGGGTTCGAATGCAGGGCCGCTGGATTCCAACCCTCGACCTTTACCTTACAACGATGAGCGCCATTTCAACGCCTAAACCCTTCTGGCCACCCCTTTATATTTTAATTCAAACTGTTTTCACGGTTTTCTTAGGGGTTTTGAGTATGTGTAAATTACAATCTTTCCAGGAATCTAAATCAGCATTGACAAGTCCCCTGGCAATTGCATCTTCCCACCGAAATGGGTAAGGCAATTGAATAAAAGTTTATATTCCCTTCGGAGGTGGAGATAATAAAGTTGTGAGTGGATCGCGAAGACAGCTCGATGCAGGTGCGTTGAATCCACTTGTTTGAAAATAATGCTTTTGGAATTTAAATTAACCTCAGCCAGCCCTCACATGTGAGATTATTCCCTTTCTCGAGGCCGTAGTCCTCGTGATTTGAAATGCATATCATTTTCAACCCCTCACCTTCCTGAAAATCCTCGGTTCATTGTTTCTCGCCCCAGCAGCTGACGGGGTATGCAAATGGAGACAAGGTCTCTGAGAAAAGTGAGGTGATGTAGGTGAAGCCTTCCACCCTTCAAAATGGAAATACAATGTGTGGGGAGAGGCCATTAGACGCTCGCTCTCAAGGCTCAAACATTGAAAATAAATTTCAATCTAGGAATCCAGACGCTCCCTTTCTCTGTCCAAATATGAGTTCCTGAGACCCTCTTTCCTTGCAAAGCAGGTAATATATAAGAGAAAACTTCTACATAATATTTTCCGCGATTTCTCAACCCCTTGAGGAAGCCTTATTCTCACTTCCGGTGCCTTCTACGCCTTAGACATAAATAACTCGGACAATCTTCAATTCTAATTGGAATTCCGAAGGTTTGAGGTTTGAGGACATAATTGGTACTCAGGCTGATGTTCACGTTGATTCTTGCATGAAAGGCTGTTAGTGGTTAATAGGAAGTAGGAAAGGGAATGGAGTGTAATCATTTAGGCAGTATGCTTAAGTGCTGTGTGGTAGGAGCAATATCAACAACATATTCGAGTAATATTTATACCATATTGTCACATTTTAGCCTCTCAAAAGTTTATTTTGTTTCCATTAAATAGATATTTTAATTGCAACATCCATAAATGGGCCAACGTAAAGGCTTTTTTTATATAAAATAATTAGATTAAAATTTTAAGCAGTGAAAATGCGTATGTGGCTTTTGCAGGAGATATCAGTAGTATGTAAAATAAACTCCCAGATACATACCTAATTAGATTTTCAATGATAAATCAATTTTGACTGAAAAACAAAATATTTTTTAGTGTAGTTATGTTCTTGCTTATTAGCCAGATGATGATGATGATGATGACTAGGTGACAGCGGAGTATTTCATTCTACGAGCACTGCAGCATTCTGGCTAAATTTACTTTTGTTATTTTCTTACTTCAGTTAAGATCCTTCTTTTCAGAAATAGTAGGACATTGATTGTATTTACTTCAAAATTTTTCCCGGGTGGTTTTGGTTCTTCCTCATCATTGCATGACCTACAAATGGGGTGGAATATACCCATGATTTTAGGTGTGTTTTCAAATATAGTGATCGATATTTAGTCCTTTCACTTCCCTGAGTTTTACCCTAGTTTTTTTTTCTAGCACAAGCAAGTTTACATTGTATGACACCTCCGGAGTTTGTTCACTTCTCATTTTATTTTTTGTGGGCCCATAACCACCCTTAACCATTCTGAAATGAAAAATTCTGTATTAGTTCTAGTTAGAACTGATAGCCTATACAAAATGAAATCAGAATATTTTTGGAGGGAGAAACTTGAAAAAAGTGGTAAATTGAACCCACGATGCTTTCAAGTTTAGTACTTTGAGTCTGGGCTACATTTCGATTAAACCGGGAACTTATTCTTAACGGGTTATCATTACGTGTTTGGCAATTTCGTAGGCAGCAAAAGAGTTCAGGTCCGATAGGTGTTCTGAACCAACCTTTCTTTATTATTTTATCGACCTCTTCGTTCCCCTTCTGCCCTATACGCACTCGTACGCAAACAGAGGTAAGATTTTGTTTCCCAAATTTTATACGGCTCGACTTTACTACGGATGGAGTAGTACCTTTATTGCCGCCTAGATGTTCGAGTAGATGGCTATATTTGCCGATCCATAGCACAGTGTTACAAAGATACGGATAAATACCACCTAAATGTTTGAGGACGATGAGTTCCTGAACAAACTTTCCTCGGCCAATTTATAGACCTACACAATACAATTATTGAAAGTAGAACAGATCCAGATGACCTCTAGGTGACTTCATCTGGATATGTTATAATTTCATCTTAATCAAAGATAGATTATACATTATAATTACCGTTTAAAACTGATATACTAGAGCCATATGATGGATTTCAAAAGTATTAGGGTTTTGGCGAAATTTTTGCAAGTCTGGCCACAGGAAAATACATTTTACAATTATTAAATAGAAATAACATCTTCATTTCTTTTTTAAAGATGAACAGACATACTTAATCTCAGCATTAGATCAGATCTGGATGTCTGACCTCCAGATGAACTCATCTAGATCTGTTTTACTCTCACCTTTACCAAGGCACGATTAGTTCTCATTATTTAATACAATGTGTGGTGTTAGTGATCGTTAATTAATGATTATTTGGAGGTCGTGAGATGCGGTCTGATGTGACGTAGGTTTAGAAAAACATTTTCTTTATCGTGCCAACGTTTCGGTCTTTATTGAGATCATCTTCAGGGTTCAAAGTGTTTGTTTTCTGTGTAGATGTGTAGATTATAGTGGGTCGTGTTGAGAGTGAAAACAAACACTTTAAGCATTGAAGATGATCTCAATAATGATTGAAACGTTGGTACGATAAAGAAAATGTTTTTCTAAGGCTACGTCACACCAGACCGCATCTCACGATCTCCAAATAATCATTTAATATAATAACTTTTTGAAATTAATGTACTATTGACACATACTGTATTTAAAAAGAATTAGACCTTTGGCGACGTTTAAGGACTAGCAAACCACGATAGAAAATTTAAATTTTGTTGTTGGTTTTTATTAAAAAGAAAGAACATCTTCTCTTTCTATATGTTTCTAGAAAGGAACAGACGTACTCATCTTCATTCCTTAATCAATTATCAATTTTTCATTTTTGAGTCGTAAGTGAAATTTATAATTTTGGCAATATTGCTAACAGTAAATGGCCCTTTTGTTTCATGGCCTTATGAGATATGTGCAATATCCTTCTGATATACAATTAGGATGTGGCCGCGCTTAAGTCGGATAAGACTGGTTAATATCTTCCCGGGAAGGTATAGATTAACCCAAGTCCTTATATACGGAGAAGGTTGCCTTTTGAGGGGGGGGGAAGGGGAGAAGGCGTTGGAAGCAGTTAGATTAGGCATTGCTTCCCCGGCCTAACTGCTAGCAGCTAACTTGGCCCAAGATTAACCGGCTCCGCCAGACATATCTAATTCTCGGGGTACGTTCTCGGATCTCATGGGAACGCGGGATCTCGCCTCTTAATTCACACTCTATTACAGTGTTCGCGGGGGAAATAAAATCAAATTGTCAATTCGACGATTCGCCTAGCGGAATTTTTAGTTTATAATGTTTCAGATTTTATTCTCGAACAAATTGCTGCATATATTTAAAGAACTGGCCAATATAATTTTAAAATGATTGGAGGGGGCCTCAGAACATCAAAGTAAGAAATGTTGTCTAACAGATATACAAAAAATATTGCGTTGAAAGCATTTTAATGTCGCTTAATATTATCTAATTGGTTCCTGATGATAAACTGACCTTAATTGACTTAAAATTAGCAAAGCAAACGACTAAAATTCTTACTGATGGTAGAAATCAAACTCCAGAATCCACATACAACCGCTAACACATGAGAAATCTGAAGAGTTTATTTAGCTTTTGTCTTTTTTGTATTAATAATAAAGAAATACTAATTTTTCAATTAATTAATATTTATGAAAGGTATTGGTTGAGATAAAAAAGTCAGTGTCACGAGCGGGATTCGAACCCACGACCTTCGGCTAAATACGCCGCTACTATCGTGACTTTGATCCGCTCGGACACTAACTTCCCATCTCAACCTCACCTTACGAATTTTCCCTCCTTTTCCACATTTTTCAAGTCGCGATAGCTCAAATGGTAGAGTAGCGGCGTATTTAGTCAAAGGTCGTGGGTTCGAATCCCGCACGTGACACTGACTATTCTATTTTCTTTCTCAGTTCTTAGAGAGAGAGAGAGAGAAAGAGAGAGAGAGAGAGAGAAAGAGAGAGAGAGAAAGAGAGAGAGAGAGAGAGAGAAAGAGAGAGAGAAAGAGAGATAGAGAGAGAAAGAGAGAGAGAGAAAGAGAGATAGAAAGAGAGAGAGAAAGAGAGAGAGAGAGAGAGAGAGAGAGAAAGAGAGAGAGAGAGAGAGAGAGGGAGAGAAAGAGAGAGAGAGAGAGAGAGAGAGAGTGTGTGTGTGTGTGATCGGTTTTTTTCCATGAGGATGAAAAAAACCACGATTTTGCCACAAAAAAAAAATCGTAAACAACCCGAAAACTATTGAGAAAACGGGCAAAGTGGAAGATGGTCAATTGAAAGGTTATTAACTTTTCCTATCGATTGCTATAGGGCGTCGCTTCAAAAACGATTTTCTGGCTCCAAAGCTCATTTTGAAGTTTTCGTAAAACGTACAAAATTAACATGTTCCCGAATTTTTGAATTTAATGACGAATGACTAAAGCTAGATCAGCTAAAAAACCTTCTTGTTCAGCGTAAAATTTTCTAAAAATGAAACCTAGCGTAGGTCTGTGACTTAAAAGGCTAAAAAATATGGATTTCCAAACTTGTTCATTTTTCGTTCAAAAATCAGGTGGTCAGTTTTTTTAAATGGATAGTGTATATTGGTAAAAACCATATTCAAATATAAAAATTAACGCAACTGGAATACTATAAACAGCTATGCTCCGAAATATATAAAAGCCAGGTATTTATTTTTCCTATTCCCCCAATAACTTTTCACTTTGACACAGCTACGGGGGAACTTACTTTAAACATCAACTTTTTCTTTAATTAATAAAAGACCGAGATGCAGACAGTAAATATCCTCCGTCCACCTAGCATAGCGGAGAGATCCTAGGCGTGTCAACAGCCAGGCTTTCCGCACAACTCAAACACCCCAAGACCTGGTAATTAAAAGACGGCTCCGTTCTTTCGCGCCCTTCGGGAAGGAAATAAAGGACACCGGGGATCTCATTAGAGTCATTAGTAAACAGCTAATTGTCGGAAGGCTGCTTCTAATCTCTCTAGGGGTAAAAAGTTTTGAGCTAGGGGCTAAAAATGAAAGATAGGCGCTATTAGCATTTCAATGAATTACACAACAACACATTAAAACCTCGGCCTAATTTTTGTCATCGACCACACCTCCGTTAGTCATAAAAACTAGCTGCCAATTTGATTACAGATCCGTTTGTTTTGATATTACTTGAAAATTCGTAACCAACAAAGCCAATTAGAATAAGAAAAAAATGAGCAGAACGATCAAAAATTTTACCATATCTTTTGTGGGCGAGACAAAAAAAACTGCTCAATAATAAAGAAAGTACCAAATTCCACCAAATCGCCTAAATAAATATTTTACTAAGTGGTCCTCTTGTATGGAGTTTCACTTTGAAGATCTGGAAAGATGGGTTTTCTAAAGATTTTATTGCTCTTTCGCTTAAAATTTTTAACAATATGAACCAATAAGAAAATAACAAAGATTAATTTTTATTGATAGACTGTGCTTTACGTGCAAGTAAAAGTACTGACCGCTTTGTTAATATTTAAATTCTAACGTTGCATATAAAAATCTTCTTCTTTGTTTCTTTTTTGAATTAGGCTGTTGACGTTATAACGGTGTTCCACCTCGAAGGGTGTAAAGAAAAACGAGTTATCAATTTTAATAGGGCTTGTCTTCAACGCCGAGGCGAAATCCCAGGGTTTTCTCTAAGACTTTCATTAAACCGCCGCCTCTAATGAGCTTGAGGAGCAACTTAATTTCTTTTCCAAAGCCCTCGCACGACCCTAGAGGCAAACTCTTGAATATTTAAGCGGCTCGAGAGCTCAGGTCGTACCGCTGATCACGGGCCACGCTTAACTACCTTATAATTGAAAGGAGCCACCACTAAAAATTCTCCAATTATCATCGAGGCTCATCAATTTTCCCCCATTAAAAAAAATACTCTCCCACCCCTTTATTATTTATAAAAAAGAGTAATTACTTTCTCATATTTATCTATTGAAAGTATCCCTGCAGGATCATTCTGACTTGATTTTTTGAACATTACTTACAAGTATTAATCCATTTATGTTTAATGGTCTAATTGACCAAATTACTTATTTCAATTGATTATTGTTTTTATGTAAGATCATGGTTGAGATGAAAAAGTTGGTGCCATGAGCGGGATTCGAACCCACGAACTGCGGCTCAATACGCCGTTTTAACCACTTGAGCTATCGTGACTTTGAACACCAATTCCTCATCTCATCGTATAACCTTTCAAATTTTCCCCCTTCTTGCCATTTTTCAATTCGAAAGTTTGTAAGTTGAGTTGGTGTCCGAGTGGTTATTAATCAAGATAACTCAAGTGGTTAGAGCAGCGGCGTATTGAGCCGAAGGTCGTGAGTTCGAATCCTGCTCTTGACACTTTTTTATCTCAAGCAAGACCTTACAGAAAAAGAATAATTAAGTGACATAAGTAATTCGGTCAATTAGACTACTAAAAATTATTGGATTAATATTTAATAAGTAAAGAAGTATCACTTCACAAACAGCTCCCCCTGGCCACTTCATAAGTCGCTGAGAATCGAATCCTGATTACAAGACATTTGATAAATGGCAAAAAGAAGGAAAATTCGAAATGTTGCAGGTTGAGATGGGGAGTTGGTGTCCGAGTGGATCGAAGTCACGATAATTCAAGTGGTAGAGCATTAACGTATTGAGCCGAAAGTCGTGGGTTCGAATCCCGTTCGTGACTTTACCTTTTCATCTCAACCAAAATCTTACATAAAAAGAATAATTAATTGAAATTACTTACATGTATCTCTACTTGTTTCAATGTTTTCTTGCCTAGAGGGTTACGTTTAATACATAGTCCATGGGCAGTTTTATCGGTATTAACGTCAAGGAGATTTGAATCTATATGGAACTTTCCTGTTCATTTACAAAAAAAACTCATTTTGAATTCTCCCTCTCGATTTATTTTTATAAATTAAAATTTTTGTTATTATTGCACCGGTCGTGTATTCGAAGAGACTAAATGTACGACCTGTTGATAGCGATATTTTTACCGGGACGACACGGGAAGCTCAGTTGACAGTATCTGCAGCCGTGGCGGAACGTAGGAAAAAGAATGAGGGTGGAAGAGGCAGCGGGGGCGGGGGTGCAGGTTACAAAAGAAAACTGCCCTGGTTTGAGCGACACTTTGCAAATGAGCCACAAAGTGATCGGAGAGAGGTTGAACAGAGGAAATTAAACGTCAGCGGAGCGCATCACATATGCCCCTTTTCGCTCCCCTCGAGAACGCCGCCGACGCCACCGCCTCAAAACTGCTAACTTTTAAACTTTTTGATCGATAGCCTGAGCCTCATTTGTTTAGAACCCTCTACGCCGCTTGCTAATGTTTGAATCATTTCCTGCACCGCAATTTCCTCCTTTTCGAAATTACTCGAGATCATATCTGCTCAGTTCTTTTTATGTTTTGGATCGCTTCCTTCACACAACGATTTCACTTTGATTTATAAATATCTCGATCGTCTTTCATGTCACTCGGATTCAATGATTTTAACAGACTTGTCGAAAGAATCGAACAGGCTTAGCATCGAGTCGGAAACTCGTAGGTACGTGTGATGGCTCTGGAAACTCAAAGCCTTCTATAAATGCACAGGATAAAACTTTACCATGATATTATCAATAGTCATTGTAATCACGGTCAAACTCATATTCAACAATATAGGGATCAAAGTAATTTAAACTCACTCATTATACCCATTTCGTTTTCGATGAAATGCTGACCGTAAATCCATAACAAATGACTAAATATAGTATTGATGGAAGAAACCAAACTCCACCATCCACCTAAAATGGGTAGTCAGTAACTATGATATCTGGACCTAAGGCTTTGCCTCTAGAAAACAAATACAAACAACCAAAATTAGGGCTTAAGAAAAACAAAACCATGGTATAGCCCCAAAACAATATTACCCGAAAATTTGGGTGAATTGCTCATAAATGTCACAAAGAATCATATTGAGACTCCACTAGACATCGCGGCAATGAGACAAAGAAAACATGTCAGGTTTAATATGTAAAATTTGACTAAAAGCCTATTGGAATTTTTAATTGCAGTTCTTTAAAATTTTCCCCTCAACCTAGTTGTTTTATACAGGGGGTCTTTTTTAGATGGCCTGGCTGAATGTCTCTTGAACCAACGACGCTAACAAAAAAACAAAAATAGTTTTAACATTTGTTAGAATAGTTTCAAATTTCAATTAATTAAGGTTTTTTGTTGAGATAAAAAAGTCAATGTCACGAGCGGGATTCGAACCCACGACTTTCGGTTAGATACGCCGCTACTCCACCACCTGAGCTATCGTGACTTCGATCCACTCGGACAGCGACTTCCCGTCTCAACCCCACCTTTTGAATTTTTCCTCCTTTTTGCCATTTTTCACATGTCGTGTAATCTATTCGATTCTCAGCGACAATTGAAATGGCCACGGAGAGCTTTAGTGAAGATATACTTCATTTAACTTATTAAATTCACTGATTTTAGTGGTCCGCTTGACCAATTAATATCTTTCAATTAATTCAGGTTTGAAAAATGGCAAAAAGGAGGGAAAATTCGAAAGGTGGGGTTGAGATGGGAAGTTGGTGTCCGAGTGGCTCGAAGTCACGATAGCTCAGGTGGTGGAGTAGCAGCGTATGTAGCCGAAGGTCGTAGGTTCGAATCCCGCTCGTGCCATTGACTTTTTATCTCAACTAAAAACCTTAATTGATTGAAAGATATTAATTGGTCAAGTGTATCACGAAACTAGTGAACTGAATAGTTTCAAACCTTTCCCTCTTTTGGAGAAAAGTTATACAGGGTACCTCAGGCCCAGTTCAACTTCAAAATTTTAAAGACGACCCTATATACCTACATCCTGACAGATCATTTCATAGGAATTTTTTACGTTGAAACAATGGTACAATCGGAGTTTAAATTGGTCAAAAAATGACAAAGTTATGGCAAATGAATACGTCAATGGAGTTATGTGTCATATTGTAATGAAGTTATATAAGGGTTTTTCATTTTCGTTGTACACGAAACCTCAGGATTCGATTGAACTCCTATTCTATGTATTTCCGTTTTAAATTATCTATATTGTTCAGTTCAGTAGTAGGACTATAGGTAGATGAAATGCATACTAGGGGTGTTTCATTTTTATGCAAACTTGCTTTTCTTTTGAAATTCTATATTTGGTGTCCATTTGGATCATCCCATGTATTGTTCAGCGCCAAAGTATTTAATGTTTAGTACTTCTTCTATTTGGCGGCTTTTTGCACTTATTATATCATCTGGGGGTTATGAAAAGCAACACTTTTTGCCTCACAGCCTGCCTGACAGTTTAATAAATCACTTTACTCAACTATATGGCATTTAAAATACATTTCTATAAATGGAATTAGAGTGACTGGAAACAGTTTTGGAAGCGTGTAATGGACGTTTAAACAGACGGTCAAATTGTAACGAGACCTCATGAATATGTAGCCTCTGGGTGACTTGCTACAAGACGGAGTTTCCACTTACACGCCTCCCTCTTTCGCCTTTGTAATAACGGCTTGGTGGAATCCCTCTAATTTTCTGATCCACCCTGATATTTAAGACGTCTTCGAAAGGGTCTCAACTCGGCTAAGCATTATGGTCGAATAGACAAAGGGAGCCAAGGCCTAATGGGCTGGATTTCCTCCTATTTCAGATTCTATTGGGACACGATACCTTTCATTGGTTTTTATTGCTGGGAGTCTTGGCTCCCTTTGTGCGAGATTTATTGCTTTGGCCTTTTTGTCTTTGAGTTTTCTAATCCCTGTCCTTTTTTTATATTGTTATTAGACCTATGAAACAAGTGGATATCGAATAAAAAGGCATAACAGCACATGGGCATTTAATCAAACACTTTTCCCCCTTTCCAAAGAGGGAATTTATTTTATTGATCAAATGTTAACGTTTCATGATAGACTTGTATGTATCTTTAGATTTTTAGATCAAATTAATTACAGAAATATCACCATCATCTATTTTTAAACAGTTTTTGGTATATAAGAAAGTTATGGTACTTAATAATTCTACTCTCTTTTTATTTATCTTCTCAGTATAGATTTATTTGTGTAATAGTTTTTTTTTTCATTTTTTATGCAAATAAGGTTGGGAAGAAAAACCATGCGTGCCACGAACCCATGGCCCTGGCTTTAAACCCCGGTGCTCTACCACTTGGGCTATTGTGACTTCGGTCCACGAGACCACAAATTCCTCCTCTCGACCTACTATTATTTAAATTTTTCCCTTTACCATCAACATTCAAACATCTTAACATCATTTAGTCGTATTACGACGTGGGATTAGCAGCGGGGAAATGTTGGTGTTAGGCAGTGATGTTTTATAATGGTTCTGATCAAGCATGGAGTCACTTGTTGGGTCCGTCAGTCCAGGGGTTACCCGCTGAAGATGGCGTAATGCCGAACCACGTTTATAATTCAACCTCCCCTCCCCCCCAGTGAAGATGGACCCAATAAGTGACCCAGTGCCGGTTCAGCATGAGTTCACCAACTGGCAGGCTAACGCCTAGCATCAACTATATTGACAACGCGCAATTCTGCGTTTTAATTTTTCATTTTTTCACTTTTTCATTGTGATATATATTTTCATAGAAGCTGAAGTTTTTACATGCCATTTAATGTTTGCATTGTAGAAGATATTAAATGCTACTTTTTAACGGTCTTCTTTAGGGTAAAGTTGTAGCTTAACGTAATGCTTGGTAAGTGGTGAATTCATCTTCAAAGGTCTTAAAGTACCTTTCAGCAGCAGAGCCAGTGTCCAGTGGAAGTTGCGCTTTTCCCCTTGGCTAATTAATGCCGTGCCAGAGGCACGGTGCCAAGTCCTACCCCCGGTACATTTCACCCCTGCCGGCTCTGCACTCCTCCGTGGCTGTAAATCTGCAGGACACGTTTTATTTCCACAACTTTACCTCTCGCCCCCACGCTGAGCCCCCGTTGAAATTATACCCGCCCCCGCCGCAAAGGGCAGCCCCGACTTGTAAATCAGCGGTGCGGAACCCGGCGCGGAAATTAACAATTTGAACCAGTAACTCAGGTGACGCACGGCGCCCTTTTTTCCGCCGGCCCCTGCAGGAGACAGAAATTAATTATTTTAAGTGGAAGAGCGAAAGAGCAGAGGGACAAAAGATAGGGGCTCGACTCCCAAAATTATTTTTCGATGCTTGAAAATAACTCGGATCGATAAGAAAAGAGTTTAACTCTGCCACCAGTAAGAAATTTAAGTGAAATTTCAAATTTTCGCAAGAAAAAATATTACGTTTCTAATTTATTTTACAATGTGATTTCGGTAATAATGATTATTATATTCTCTATAATTGTTAAGGTATACTAGAGTATTTCCTTGATACAGGCTCAAGAAAAAGCTTAAACTAGACCCCTTTAAAGTATTAAGCGAAAATGTTACAAACTTTGCTCACAAAAATATCAATATGTAAGTGTATAAAACCGAATAAGCATAGAATTGGATTTTCAAAAAAAATCAGCAATAATAATAATTGCTTTCTTTACAATTATTATAATAGGGTTGAATATGTAGAAAATTTTATAATGCTCCAGAAATATTTGGTAATGCTTGAAAATAGCACAGATCGATAAGAAAAGAGCTCGATTTGACCAACAGAAAGAATTATAAATGAAAATTATTGGACACAAATAAGGAACATGGTCGTTTATAAAGACAAGTAAAACTAAAACTGGATTTGAAAAGAATTTTAACTCTACCTCCAAGAAGAATTTTAAGTGAAAATTTTAGAAATTTTTAGAAAACTTATCATCATGCAAGTTTATCATTTTTTTGCCTAAAATCTACAAAAAAAAAAGACTATTTGACTACATTCCATCAAAAAAGTTCATAAAGCCTAATAAAAATAAAACTGGATTTAATAGAAACCTTTTAACGATAATTCTCATAATTACTTATCATTTTTAACCCAGCTTGTGATTTCTCAACGTAATTTCAGTAATAATAAATACTATAATTAATTATTTTTAATATTCTTGTTATTTTTTCTTATGGCCTGCCTAACTTGTATACATTATGGCAAGATTTTTATTTAATTTAATATTTAATTTCATAGAAGAAACTTTATTTATTTTATTTATATTATTTTAAACCACCAGTGCCAGAATATAGTTATTTTTCTTCTTCTTCTACTTTTGTTATACATTTCGGGTAGGATTGAATATTTAAATTTGGTACTTTGTTAGAGGTTCGCCTACCTAAAGTGTTTTTCAATGCTTGAAAATAACTCGAATTGATTAAAAACAGCTAAACTCTACTACTAATAAGAAATTAAAGTGAAAATTTTAGAAATTTTTAGAAAAAATATCCCCACGACTTCCACAACTTAGTCTTTCTAGAAATCCACAAAAAATGACTGTTTGACTATATTCCACATCATCAAATACTTCAAAGAAATTTGAAAAGCCTATTAAAAATAAAACTGGATTTAAAAGAAATCTTTGAGCGATAATTCTCATTATCACTTATCATTTTAAACCCAGCATGTCTTCTCGCCATAATTTCAGCAATAATAATTATTTTTGTTATACATATTAGGGTAGGATTGAATATTTAAATTTGGTTCTTTGATAGTGGTTCGTCTCAAAATGTTTTTCAATGCTTGGATATAGCTCGGATTGATAAGAAAACAAAAAAAATATCAACATGCAAGTTTATAAAGATTAATAAAAATAAAACTGGGTTAAAACAAAATATCCCTTGTCAATACTTACCATTTTTAATGTGAATTTTCATCGTAATTTCAGTAATAAACCTTACTTTGTTGAATTCGTGACGAGCGATCAAGAATGAGGTAGTTTAGACATTTATTCGGGTCATCTTTAGGCATAAATTATGGTGCTATTCTTCCTTCTTCATGTTGGTTCAACCGGTCACTAAGAAACACACAAATAAAAATTAGTTTTTTTAATAATTATTATGGTATGATCGAATATATAAATTTGATTGAGGCTAGTCTTCCAAAAGTATTTTCCATGCTTGAAACTAGCTCAGCTAAATAAAAAAAATCAGTTTTGATTAAAGTTTATAAGTGGTGATTAGTGACCGTTAATAGATATTTATTTAGAAATCGCGAGATGCGGTCTGGTGTGATGTAGGTTTCAGAAAAACCTTTTCTTTATCGTGCCAACGTTTCGATCTTTATTGAGATCATCTTCAGGGCCTGGGATTTACAAACATTGTTTACATATAACAATTACATTTTGGATGTGGAAAAGTGAATTTATACAATGCAAAATATATTTTTTATATATTCAATCAAAGTATTTCTATTCACTCAAAGTGTTTGTCTTCTGTGTAATTGTGCCATTCTCGCGTGTCGTACCTAAATTATTATTACTGATGATATATTCTATTGATCTTTCGTTAGTATTCTATGTATTAGAACCTTCCGGAAGTTATATTTTTTTTATTTGTCATATCCCTGATCTTTTTTATATATATAATTAAGATAATTTCTTTATAAGTACAGAAGTCTTCAGAACAGCTTTCCAAGGTACCGTAGGCGTTTTGTTTTTATTTTGTAATTCTTTTATCTTTTTCCCCTCTAGACATACTCAACGTTGGGTCATCTGTTACTAATACAGTCCAATAGTCCAATTTTTAAATTCTACTATTTACTGGAGCATTTCCTGCAAACAGAACTGTTTTTAATCCCTTCATCTTAAGCCAGGCAGTATTTCTAGTGATTTCTAATCCAAGGATTCAGTTCGTACCAAATGGAATTTCGGTCTATTTATTTTTCCTAGGCTCCTTTCTTCTCTTGGGTGTCCGCTGCCCTGTTATCTTAAATTCCCTCATGTCCTGGAACTTACTGGAAGCATGAAATATTTATGAACTCCGGTTTTTTAGAGTTCATGCTGGGCGTTGGCCAGCGGTGAGTTCATGCCGAACAGGCATTGGATCATTTATTGGGTCCGTCTTCACTCGCGGGTTTGTCGAATTACTCAAACCTACAGTGACGGACTCGTTACTAGTTAATAATTCAACAAACCCACGAGTGAAGACAGACCATGTAAGTGACCCAAGCCTGTTCAGCCAGGTTTTTTAGATTATTTAGGCACTTCCGGACTAATTTTGATTTGATCTTGAACGCTTTCAGTCAATTTGATAGTATTATTATATTTTCATTTTCGGGATGTTTGTTACTTATTTCATGTTCTACGAGTTTCTAGATTAAGATAGAAATTTGACTTGAACGATGGTTTTGGTGTAACCCAAGGCCATGTAGTGCTCATAGTTATGCTTTTCTTTATCCCGATTCTCGTTTCGTTGCTTTTTCCAAAGGAATTTTAATCAAATTATTGCATATTCTAGATTATAACTTAACATTTGTGGCAAAATATAGTAAAGGTTATAATAATTTCTACTCCTTGAATAACATGAAAATTTGTCAAGTTAGAGGGAATTTTAGAGTATGTGCGATCATAAAACCCACTTAAGGAAAATACATAGAAACTACAAAGGTTCAGTTGGTTCAGGAATATGTTGAAGATATTGTTATAATCCGGTCGGCCGTAAGTTTCAATAAAAATTAAGCCAAATGGACAATGGTTCAGAGATATTTTTAAAAATCTATTTCACAGGTTGTACGTATGTTTGAAAATGTTGAGAAAAGAGGCCTGTGATATAAAGGAGCAAGGGCGGTTTCTCCAGGCTCTCCGTCTCTCCTGCTTTCTCTCTCTCCGTTGGCTCGATCAATACAGAAACTTTGGCGTTTCTACTTAGCAAAGTTTTGGCGGAGTGGCGGAACTTTGGCCGGCAGAAACTTGCTCATTGAAATTACCCCCGTCCCGCGAGCGTCCCTCGCCCGAGCGGCATCCCTCCTCTCGCCCTCACGGGCCACCCTCCCGCACCCCTAGCACAGACTCTCTTCCCTCTCCGGCCGCCCCTTTAACGCCACCTGATGAGATATATAGTTCGCCTGACCTATTTCTATTATGACCGTCTGGCTTTTGCAGATTTTCAGACTCTTATGACCATTTTCATTCGAGGAAAGAAGTTAAAATGGCTTTAAAAATGCTTGGTAAAGACCTAGTTATGTATTTCTAAACTAATCGACACTGATAACTTTACTGAATCTGACTATTCTCGTAGAGATCTCATACTGTCAAGCCGGAAACATGTTTACAATCAGTATTTATACTAATTAGGTTAATGGTTACAAAAAATAGTTACTATCGTAACATTAAATTAATAACATAACTATTTTTGGGGGTGTTGGTTAGCCTAGAGGTGTATAAACACATGTTAAACCGATCGACAATTTACTGGCTTCCTTTTTTATCGCTGAAGATGGCGTGAAGCCGAAACGGTCATGTTTCTATTAAAACCGAGTAGTTTCTGCAAATTTTCTGACTCTTATGACGAATTTTTTTTATTGATTGATACTGATAAGTGATAATTTCACTGAGTCCCCGTCTATTCCCGCTCGTACCTCGTTCTGTCAAAACAGTTTCTCACTGAAAATGGCATTAAGCCGAAACGCATATGCATGTATATAAATTAATTTTTATTGAATAATGGCCACGAAAAATGTTTATTATTGGTAGAATAAATTGACAATATTACTATTCTTAGAGTGTTGATCAGCCGGCAGATGGGTGAATACATGTTGAGCTGGACAATTTACTGAAGTCTTATTTCCTTACTAAATAGGACGTGAAGAAAAAACGCTCCTATTCAATTAGGATCATCTAGCTTCTGTAGATTTTCACACTATTTTGACTATTTGTTGTGATAATCCAAGAAAAAGTGGGTATTGGATTTAAAACGCTGCGGAAAGACTTTTTTTACTGATCAATTCTGATCACTACTGTATCCGTCCATTTTTGCTGGTAACTAGTACTTCAAACAGGTTCACACTGAAGATGTTAAGCCGAACGTCCCTACTTCTATCAGGACTGTGAAACTTCTGCACATCTTCAGACAATTACGACGAATTTCTTGAGAGAATTTGAGATAGTGAATAAAGCTGTAGGAAGACCTAATTGATTTTTTTTTAAACCTTCCATTATGTCATGAAGAAGCAGATACATTAGACATGCCCTTTATGATTGCAAAGCTTTGGCTTGCCTCTTCCGAAATGTGAAATGGACCTTAAAAATATGCGAAAAATAACCCAGGAAAATGCTAGACGACCTTAAGAGTTGTGCAATTTTCCAGGCTAAGAAGTAAAGAAAGATTGATTCTAAAATAGAAATTTTAAATCGCAATGGGAGAAAAGCAAGTCCCTAGTGATCACGGGAGAAAAACTAATGGGTCGGTACAAAGTTAGGCCTTATTTAAGTAAATTACTTTATAAAAACAACTTTTTTTATGAAAACTGCTACCTTTAATTACCGAACGTAATGATAAAATTCCGTAATAAATATAATTCAGACAGTTCGTGAGACAGTCGATTTTCTTGTTTACTAAGAAAACATTGGGAGAAGCCAGCCAGCTTGAAACGATGGCAAATCCGATAAAAACTTTGCCGCAACCTGACCAGACAAGATTTATTGGTTAAGGTCTACATGTCCTGATAGCCTGAAGATTGTTAGTAGAAGGGTAAATTGCTTTGACTTTAACCACTTATATCGAAATGGTATTAATATTACATGTTAATTGTTTAACGTGGATTATTGGATATTTTTTAATGGTTTTATGATTATATTTGATTTCCCATTCTTAAAAGTCCCTTAAATCTCATCACTGAGAGCATCGTAAGACATCATTATCTCTTCTCAGCCGACAAGAGGAGAGAGGAAAAAAAGGCCGTCGGCGTTGTGAAATAGCGCGGGGTTGGGGCGAAAAAACAAAAGCCGCCCCAAAGAAGTGTCAGTCATTGATATGATGAACTTTTAATCACCCTCTCATAAACGGATTGAAAGAATCTTCTTTCATGGGCCCCCGGGGCTCGGGGCTAAATGAGACCGGGAGGGATGACTTTTTTTATAAATACCTTCATCCCCTTGGGAAGGCACTTGGAGGAGACGCCTTGGACCGATTTAGCTTGTTAATGGATCCGGCATTATACAGTAACTGCTTTAATCTTTTTTTTTCTTCTTCTTCTCCTTCTTGCGAGTCCGTTAGAAATCTTATCGGCCCTTCGGCCCTCACCTTTCTGTTCCATTTCTAATTCAGCCCCAGATCCTTTTGGAATGGAATTTACAATTCCTGATCGTTTATCTTCACGAGACGCATATAAAGCGAGAGAAAATTTCGAGAAAATATTACAACTTGAAACATAGAGGGGGTAAATAAAAACAAAATTATTTTTGGATTAAGCATTTAAGTTATTTTTATTGTATAAAAGTCTTAGTTCGTTAAAAAAAACCATCTGGGTTAGTATATTTTTATAGATATAGGTTAATTTCATTAACATAAATTATTACAGTTCATTTCTTCTTTTTAATTTTTTTCTTTATTTGTAGCGAATATATAATGACGTTGCATTTGAAATTGTTTGAGCAAAATATCAACAAAAACAAAAAAAAATAATGTAGGAATCAATATTCATGTAGATTTTGTTCTCAGTATTTATGTTTTTAATGTTTTTGTGTCTCGGAAATTTACTGTATTTTTGCTTTTTTTTAACGTTGACAAAAGTTAACGTTTTCTCCTACTTTTTTTCTAATAACTCAATTTACTTCGCAGTTTCAAATGTGCATATTTTAACTAATTTAACAAAATATTCCAAACAGAGAATTATTTAGGTGATTTTTTTTTTTGTTTGAAAAACCGAAAATTACGCGTGTAAGCGGACCGCGAAGTGCGTCCTCGGCCTAACCTTAACCCAATGCAAACTTCGTCAATGAACAACACTTTCTCAAAGTCACGAACTGGCTCCAAGTACTTAGTTGAACTTTGATAAACTCAATTCTCCGATAGATTTTATACTGCGGGCCATCCGTAGTCTGGTAAAAGTCTGCGGACTACTCGAATAGGAAAGTCTGTTCTTCTTTTTAAAAATGCACCGAATCCCTCGTTGTTTATTAATTAATTTATTATGTATTTATTCAGTAAACATCCTAGAACAGTTAAGAACCAGAAAGAGAGATTTCAGTGATCATCAGCTTAGAACGCATTTTAACTCTAACTTTGTAGATTTTTTCTTAAATTAAATTAGATTGATTTATTGATTTTTATTGTTGTTACTTGCCTAATGTATCTGTTTAATATTTTTGAACTATGAAAAATAAATTAACAAATTTAAGCTATTGTTAAAATCATTACAGAGGTAAGATTTCTGGGTGTTCCATATTAGTTGGCACTTAAAACTTAATTCATTTCAAAATAAACTTTAGCCCTTTATTATCAATAGCCTACAGCCTTCATTACTAAAAACTTTTTAAACTACTATTTGAGGAGGTACATTTCGTATTATTATTTTATTTATTTTTTTACGAGGGTTCGCAACAGCAGAGGTCATATAAACCCTCAGGGGGACGGTGTTTTTGAACAAAAGCCCAAGGGACATTTGTAAGTATGTCGGGTTCAAATGCAGGGGCACTGGATTCGAACCCGGGACCTTTACCTTACAGTGTTGAGCGCCGTGTCAACGCCTAAAACGTTGCGGCCACCGGCGCCCCCTACATTTTGTATTGTATTTCGATTTGTATAAGCTCAAATCTGGACGTGTCTGTAATGTAATTCATATATACACACATATACAGAGTTGAGCCTGTCGCTTCTTGCAGTCCACCGACAATTCCACTTTGATATTTTACAATAAACTGCAGGCAGTCTTGACAATCAACCACCCCTCGTCTATTCAGCCAATGAGGTTGTGCTCCGGGTACTTTAAACAGTTAGGTTCTTTCAGGAACCAACGCTGCAGCACCTATTTATTCATTCTTATTTACATGCCATTCACAACAATAAATAAATTCGCCCTCAACACTCGCTAACTGCAAGAAACTGCCAGACTATATACAAAAAAAATCTGTTTCCTCCAAAAATCGGAACAGGGGATGCCGTGCTCAAGAACGAATTTCATGGGTGGCATTCCTACTCGCTCTGTACAAAATGTGCTTAGGAATTGCATTCTTTAATTTGTAGGTCATATCAAGTTTTTTCTGTAAGCCGCATACATACGAAAGCTTCGACTCAAAAGTAAATCGCATGGCGTATCCTTAATCAAGCGAGGATGACCCTTCTTCTAGAGTCAGGTTCCTCTGAGGTCCACGTGTCGACGTGCACTTGATACGCAAGAGCTTCAGTGCCGTTCCGACCAAAAACGACTCTATCTCCTATTTTTAATAATTTTTTTGCATTTTTAACGTCACAGGGCCGGATCGCGGTGGTTAAGTCCATTGGTTGGGAGGTCCCGGCCTTAGCCGCCTCATTTACCTTCCAGGCATATGTGTCCGGGTATCAGACAACAATTACCATTTTGGCTAGATATATTAGTCCATGGCATTTCTCCAACAAGAGGTCGATGGAGAATGTAACAGGTAGAAAGAAATTAATGATTTTTATCACATGCAAAGATTTTGTAGTATATTTTTCTATCAATAAAAAAAGGAATATTATGTCACAAAATGAACCGTTGTTTATAGTTTTTAGGCTCTGGTGTTGTAGGTTTTTCAAGAAATTGATTTTATTAATTCTCAGAATCGTTGTTCAAGATTTGATACTCGGTTCAACGATTTAATTTCGTCGGGTTTCAAGGCGGAATCAAGACCGAAGGGCTGAGTTTCAACTGGTCCGACGCAATTAAAGCTGTGGGCACGGAAAACCAAAGTCGTGTTTCGGTCGAGGAGCCAGGAGGGAGACGGAAACCCTTGCTAACCAGTGAGCACGTAAGTTCCGTCGCCCGCATTGGGGCCTCGGGCCACTATTAATTAACCCTTCCTCCGTTAAACTTGTACAGAACTTAATTGTCCCAATTATAAGTGCTGGCAAGTTCGTCTGTCCGCCTCAGCCGTGCTGTGACTGCTGAGCAAGTGGAAAAAATCAACTTCTACTCGGATGAACTTCAATTTCGGGTCTTAGCTGTTCGAGGGTGTTCCTAGTAGCATTCGTAGATCTGCCAGGAGTGTTGGTAATTAGAGACTTGAGCAGGCCAGATAACATTCAACCCCTACCTCGTCACCGCTTCATTCAACCCCCAAATCCCAGAGGGTAAAACGCACAAACATTTGAGACGATTGAGATAAGAAAATTTAAATAATAATCGGGTGTTGATGTGTTTAAATTTAATAACAACGTAAGAAAAATAATATTTTAAAATAATTTAACTACAAAACAGTTACTAATTACAGTTGTATTATAACTTAATAGCCTTGACTTCATTCACATCTTATGATTTAAATCATGCTTTTTAACGATCCAGAATTATTAATTTTATTTCTACATTGTAGAAAACGGACATGAACTGTTGTAGAAACAATTGAAAAATTGTTAACAGCCCTATAGAATAATTGGGTTTGTAAGCTCCGCGTTTCATCTCGGCGCCGTTTGTAGCATGTTCTCCCTAAGCACAGGACAAACATAAAAAGGCTTGTTTCCCCGTTCGACCGGGGTCCGGCAAACAAGAGGCCCAATAAAAATATGCGGTGTAAATAAAATCGGTCACTACACGCGATCGCCGGCCCGTATTAATTGCGGGGGTGGCGATGAATAAAACAGGCTCGGGTTTTCCTCCCCCGTCTCCCTCGAGAGGCCGCCCCGGCCGCCCCGGAGATGTTCGACTAGGGTCCGACGTAAAAAGTGAATAAAAACGACTAAAAACCCTTTATAAAAACGCACTTGTTACACATTCAGGAACCGGCTTAAATAATTTTCACCGGCTTTACCGGTCTCTTGAGGACAGCATGAAATCTTTATTTGCCTCCGGACAGATAACGTCAGATTTCACTGTGGGTTCACTTCCGATGTGAATTTTTTTACCGATTACAGTTTCTGGTTTTTCCCCTAACCTGAGGGATGCAAAAAAACGATTTTTTTAAATAGCAACTTCCCTGAAACAATTTGATTATTGATTCATAGTGATCACTTATAGCCAATGTATAATATGTAAGAAAAAGTCACAATATCTCATTTTTTTCTCTTTAAAATCGTAGTAAGCTTAAAACAACTATGTCTATTAAAAATAGACTAATAAAGTAGTAATGAAATTTGACACAAAAAATATGAAAAATTTGTTTAAATTACACATCCTGGGATCTGATAATCTTAACAACCATTTGATACCAATTTACATTTAGAAAGTTCCTTAGGTAATGTAAATTTGGCGATATATAAGTTTGAGTGATGGCATCATCTGCAGAGGTCATATGGAACAAAACAACATTTTGACGTCATCATCAGGCCTGTTTATTAAAAAACAAAAAAGCAAAAATACAGAGTATCTTAATATTAAGCAGTTATATTTACTACTTTACTTAGTTAATGCTTAATATTAAGATACTCTGTATTTTTGTTAATTTGTTTTTAATGAACAGGCTCTGATGATGGTGAAATAACCCACGAAAAGCTCGGTACAGCCCAAAAAGTTGTTTTGCTCCATATGCCCTCTGAAGAAGAATCCCATCATCCAAACATAACTTGCAGGTCGATAAACATCCGAAACAATCTCGCGTTATATTTAAGCAGAAACTAAAAAATAATTATCTTAGTGGTCCAAGGCTATGTTTCAAATGCTGTAAAAGGTGAATGGTGAAACGACTAGGATCGTAAAAATAATCCTATCAAACTGTGGCAAGTTAAGAGATAAATCGGTTCCTGGTCCACGAAGAACGGGCCGAAAAGGGAAAAGGCTGTACTGACACGACTGTGCATAGGTCGTACAAGAATGACTCACGGACAACTTTTGGCCAGAAAGCGATCGCATAGGTGCCCGTTATGGAAGGATAAGATAACGGTCGAGCACCTTTTCATTTATAGAAGGCTTGACGTATTTAAAAAATATGTTGACATATTATCGGACCAATGCTCTGACCAATCTTGGGGCAGGCACAACTGTTCAAGACCTCAAGAGTATAGGCATTTTTAAAAGTATATTGCTTTTATGTGTGTGTTTGTGTTCTTATATATTGCGTGTGTGTGATTTTATGTTAATTTATTACAATGAATATAATTATTAGAGTGAAAGAAAGGGGTTGTTTAACGCTGTTGCGAGGAATATCGAGTTCTCTGGAGTGAATTTGTGATTACTGGAGAGTAAAAGTAATTTATTAGCGCGAATGGATTGAGTTAGATCCCGCACGGGGGAATATCGAGAACTCTGAGGAGTGAATGTGACCACAGTTCTATGTTTACGGGGATGTATATTATGTATTGTATTTATTTAGAAATCGTGAGATGCTGTCTGGTGTGATGTAGGTTTCAGAAAAACATTTTCTTTATCGTGGCAACGTTTCGATCTTTATTGCGATCATCTTCAGGGCCTGGGATTTACAAACATTGTTTACATATAACAATTACATTTTGATGTGGAAAAGTGAATTTATACAATGCAAAATATATATATTTTTTTATATATTCAATCAAAGTATTTCTACTCACTCAAAGTGTTTGCCTTCTGTGTAATTGTGCCATTCTTGCGTGTAATATGTATTGAATGTTTTGTGTCTAATCTGTAGTTGACAATTTGAGATTCAAACGAAAGGGTAGCATTTTAGGGTATCGAATTAGTTTTAATATAAAACGGAGAGTGATGTAACAGATTGAGAGGCTCAGGTGGTTGCAGTTTAAAACAAAAAATACGTCTGTAAGATTAGAAAAAGCAGGAAAACACGCAGAGGTCCGGCGATGACCTCAGCTGTTTGTCGGTCCATAAACCATCCATCTTAACGGTTAATAATCAATAATAAAAAATTGAGATTATTTTCAATTTCTTGTTCAATTATAAATATATAGGTGCCATTATTACCATGACACAAGCACTACGTTTTCTCTTTCTCTCTCTCTCTCTCTCTCTCTCTCTCTCTCTCTCTCTCTCTCTCTCTCTCTCTCTCTCTCTCTCTCTCTCTCTCTTTTTCTCTCTCTCTCTCTCACTCTCTCTCTCAATGAATAAACAGCCCAATTTCGCATAGATAAATATTATGATAATTTTTTGAATTCTTCGAGGCAAAGAACTTGCAGTTTCCGATGAACCAGGGCTTGAAGAAAAAGTGAAAATTCATCATGAGAAATCATAGTTGTATATCCAATCTGTCTATCCAACTTTTCCCCTTCGTAAATAATCAAACTACTAGTTTATACCCTTGCATACTTCAGTGAAATATCCCCCAATTTAATAAAAAAATTACTTCTTGGATCAACTTCAATCATCATAATTACTTTTTTCCTGTGCAGGTTTTGCCCCACATAAAATTGTACTTAACTCACCATCGCATTGTTTTGTTTAAAGTTACTGTTTATATATATATTACATATAGGCTAAATAAAATGTAATAAATTAAATATGGAAATAACTAGAGAACAATTTATGTTAAGAATTGAATGAGACTATAGGTCGCCCTTAAACCTCGGTCTTAATAGAATTAAAGAGTTTTTTCTTTTAAATATTTCTTTGAGCTTTGGAGATGTGTCCCGGTTGTAAATTGATATTGATGAGAGGGTCCCCAGGAGGTAATTGTCATGTAGGAGCGGTGTTATTTACACAACTGAAGGTCTTTACTAATCAGGTTAGCCCCCTGGCTGATTGGCAGCAGTTCGAAGGGATGAAGGAGGAGAGCATGAAGGGCGAACGTTGAAAAATTTATATTGCGTTAAACCCCAGGACTGACGAGGACTGGCCCAAAGCAAACGCACCCCGCCACAATTAAACCGTCTGCACCGGATCCCCTAATCAACCGAGACGGAGTCGTGGCCAATTTCATTTTTAACCCTTCACGGGCACGTTTAAGAGATTGCCTAATCCCCCGAGGACCCCCACATAATCTCGGCGGGATAATGCATTAACGTTATCCATGGACCTGCCGGGCATTTCTGACAGCCGGGAGAAACCGCCCTTATATCATTTTCCTCCGAACAATTTTCATTTAATCGATCTTTCCGTAATTACTGCTCTATCGCATAATCTATCAGTCTAGTAATCTAATCAATCATAGTTTAACATAAAAGTCATTAGAAATGCAATAAAGAAATTTAATTAGTCAAACCTAGTGTATTGATACGCACAATAACTTTGTCTAACACAGCTACGTAATAAATAATTATTCAGAAATCGTGAGATGCGGTCTTCTGTGATGTAGGTTTCAGAAAAACATTTTCTTTATCGTGCCAACGTTTCGATCTTTATTGAGATCATCTTCAGGGCTCAAAGTGTTTGTCTTCTGTGTAATTGTGCCATTCTTGCGTGTCGTGTTGAGAGTGGGCAAGAGTGGGTTAAATTTAAACAATGTTTGCAATGTTTAAATTTAATGTTTGCAATGTTTGCAGGCCCTGAAGATGATCTCAATAAAGATCGAAACGTTGGCAAGATAAAGAAAATGTTTTTCTGAAACCTACATCACACCAGACCGCATCTCACGATTTCTGAATAATTATCGATTAACGGTCACTAATCATCACACAGTAATAAACAATTCAAATTGGAACCCAAAAATTAACAAATCAGACATTTGGCCAAGCATTAATTAAAAGTTTTATAGAAAAATATCATAAATGAGTAAATAATATCACTTCCAAAAGTATAATACTGTTTTTCAGAGGTTTTGATCTCCTTTTTGTTGTCCTTACCCTCTTGGTCATTTAAAGCGACGAATTACCTGCGCAGGTACGTTCTAAGTGCGTGGACACTTGAGCCAAGTTGAGCTCCTCTACGTTAACAAGATAAAATTTGTGATTTTGTTCAAACCCCTCGTATAAGGAGATGTGGCTCACTTAACTGTCTGACGAGAAAACAGAAGGCAAGGACGATCTTCGATGTTGCTTGGGTTAAAAAGAAATGAATGGTGCAAGTTCAGAAGTTAGAAAATCGGTTGGTGTTATCTGTGCAGCTTGAGACATTTTCTTATGTTTTTCTTCTGCTAAGTCCTCTCAGGAAAGCTTTTTTGTGAAAATCGGTTTGGAACGCCATAACACACGCGATTTGGGAGAATTAAAGACAAGAAATAAGTATTTATTTAGAAATCGTGAGATGCGGACTTCTGTGATGTAGGTTTCAGAAAAACATTTTCTTTATCGTGCCAACGTTTCGATCTTTATTGAGATCATCTTCAGGACCTGGGATTTACAAACAATCACCACACACAAGAAATAAGCTGTAGAATTGAAAATCCGAGATATCCTGGGTTTAAGGCCTTCAGAGAATTAAGAACAAGAATGATTAAGAACAATCGATGGAAAATTTGCAATTGATCCATACCTCATGAAGAGCCAATAAAAAGAAGTTTTTCAGGTTGATTTTTCTTCTGCTAAGTCCTCTCAGGAAAGCTTTTTTGTGTAAATCGGTTTGGAACTCCATAACACGCGAGATTTGTGACAATTAAAGGCAAGAAATAATCTGTAGAATTGAAAATCCGAGATATACTTGGTTTAAGGCCTTCAGTGGTACAATGATTAAGAACAATCGATCCATACCTCATGAAGAGCCAAAAACAAGAAGTTTTTCAGGTTGATTTTTCTTCTCTTGAAACATCGTGTATTTCGGAATATCGGTACACATTTATCAGTGTTTAGGTACCCATAGAATTGCACTATTTTCCATATGATTAAGCCTCGCATGAGCACCCTTCTTTTGTAAGAGTTTTTGAAATTCGCTTGGGTTGCATATTAAAAATTTACTAATAAAAAACTGATTATTGGCGTAAAGTTTGACATTATGAAAATCTAACAAATCTTCTTTTTTCGGGCTGGAATTTCATTTAATATTAAGTATAGATGTGTAGAACTAAAAGACCCGTCTGCTTTTATAACTTTATTATAATTACCGAGATAGATTTCGGTGGCATCCACCTCCCCTTATTAGTCTACAGTTTCTAAAATATACAGAATTACATACAATTCGCTAAACAGTAATTTTCATAATGTTAAATATGATAAGTAAAAAGTAAAGAAAATAACAAATTCAGTTACAAGATCGTCTTTCAGGCATGGAAACGCGTAAATAAGTTCCCCAGGGTTAAATGTATCAATTGAGTGACGTTATTTACATTTATGATACAGGTTTTTATGTGTTTTGTGTTTATTTTATCATTTTTACATATTTATTTCAAATTTATCCTTAGTTTGACAATTCTACATTTATGTTTTCTATATTACTTACGTTTCCAGCATTTATTTACTTACATGTTTTTTTAACATTTTTCATTTATTATAAAATATGCTTATACATTGCTAAAATATTTATACATTGTTTGCATATTTTATTTTATCAGGTTGAATATTGATGCTGTTCTCTAATCCATTATATTTTTGATCATTATTTTCTCCACCTAACACCCTTACCTACTCAAAAGTTATGCCGTGACCGGTGTCTTTTACAAGTTGGCTTAAATCTGTATTATCACTTTTGATTTTTAAGTCGTTTTTGTGTTGGTTTACTCTTTTGTATAAAAATTGTACTCTTTTTTTACATGAGCATTGTAGTTTATACACGACTTCACTAAATGTCGAATAAGGTGCAACAACAGATGGGACTTTTAGTTCCACACATCCAGACTTACGTTATAAAAATTTTTCTATTTATTTATTTTTGGAAACTCTGCAGACAATTTGAGCCGTGTACGCTAGTACCAAAAGGAAGTCGCTTTTCCCATAAGGATGAAGGCATATAGTGGCCCCCTTAGTCCATGACGTACAAAATGGACGAAAAATTGGTATACTGTTAAAAATAAAGGTATAAAGAAAAAACAAAGCATAATATAAAATGAATTGTCGAACAAGGCAGTCAAACAGAATAAAAACACCAAAATCGCCTCCGAAAAAACACAGACGCACGACTTAACTCTCTACAAACATGTAAAATAGACAGTGAAAGAAAATAACAAGCACATCAACCACTTAATACAGATAACGATCAAGTTATTAGTTTGAATAGTGTTAATCATCAAAGTCATCCCCTTACACTTTAAACGTCTAACCAACTGACAGGCCAACCATCTGATAATGACATTTCCAAACTTGTCTCATGTTTACAAAAAATTACAACATGGATAATTCAGTTGTATTTGAAGTCTAGCAGCTGCTAAGTTTGTTAAGGCTGTTTATTCCGCTTCAAGTAGTTTGGTAATTATTTAACTATCTACCACCTTTGATCATCTCATCTAACCGGCAGGCATTAAACAATAAATAGGTGTCTTGTATAAAAATAACAAATTAATTAAAAATTTTAGTAGTTTAAACGTTAGTGTTTTAATGTTTCATCATTATTAATAAATTATATATGTTGTAAAAAGTCTTTTTTAATCAGAAATTTCATATCTTTAGATGTTATTTGCGTTCTTCAACCTATTTATATAATTCAATTAATTAAGGTTTTTAGTTGAGATAAAAAAGTCAGTGTCACGAGCGGGATTCGAACCCACGACCTTCGGCTAGATACGCAGCTACCACTTGAGCTTTCGTGACTTCGATCCACTCGGACACTAACATCCCATCTTTTGCATTTTCCCTCCTTTAGATAGATTACATGACATTTGAAAAATGGCAAAAAGGAGGGAAAATTCAAGGTGGGGTTGAGATGGGAAGTTAGTGTCCGAGTGGTCGAAGTAACGACAGCTCAAGTGGTAGAGTAGCGGCGTATCTAGCCGAAGGCCATGGGTTCGAATCCCGCTCGTGACACTGTCTTTTTTATCTCAACTAAAAACCTTAATTAATTGAAAGATATTAATTGGTCAAGCGGACCACAAAAACTACTGAAATATTTATATAAGTCCTCATATTTCTTTTATGTGATTTTTATTCAGTATTTGAATGCAAGTGGTTTAACGTTACGTTAAAGCTTTCATATTTTAAAATGATGATTAACTTATTCGATTAAAGGATAAAGTTTGTGAAAACCAATTAGGGATGTTTTAAAATCAATTATTCACGAGTAAGACTGACCGAATGAAATCCGTCAAGGATCCTTATTGCTTAATACACTCTTTGACGGGATGGAGGGATGGTGAGGACCAGAAAAGGGAGAGAAAAAAGAGGCCACAATATTTATATAGCTAATCAATTTCCTTTGATATGAAAAGGGGCCCAACAAGTTAATGCCCGTATTGACTCCGTCCACGTCAACATCATCAAAGGGGCCGGTTTTTTTTCCCCTTTCGCCCCCCTTCTGTAATATCACGTCGGCTCCGATAATTTAATTAAGCTTTTAGCTGTGTTTCCCTGGCCGGAGAGCATCAGTCACCTTCCCGCAAACAGGGCCCTTTACCTATCAAACACAAAGGAAATTAAAAACTCCCTCCCTTCAGAGTACCTTTTATGGTTTTAATAACAGTCAAAGACGGAGGAGGAGGAGGGAGAAATTAAAAACAAAAATGCGAGTGGAAAAAACGCTAAAGGTACCCCGACGGCATCCCCGGGGCCCAAGCACTAAGTGGCACATAATAAAAATACTCTTCTTTGAAGTCGTACGGATTATTTTTTAGACGATTATGGCGTCTTGTTATTTCGAAGATTTTCAAACAATTTTATCAAATCAAAACGTTTCGTCATACATTTATACTTTTATTTTGGTTTCCCACCTTTGATGCGATATGTTTCATGTTGTTCAAGATTGATATAGAGAGTGTCCTGTGAAGAAACGTCATTTCTACCAGGAGGTTATCCTACATATAAAATTATACTAACGCATCCAAGTTTGATTCTTCATTTTTTCCTTAATTTTTTACTTCAACCTTTCATAACTTTATTATCATAAAGTTCTCCCTATCCATAATTTTATTTACAGTAACCTTTAAACAATCAAAATACCAAAAGCTTAAAAAAATTAAATGTTTAAAATCTCAAATTCACTAGTTTTTGTGGTTCGCTTGACCAATTATTATCTTTCAATTAATTAAGGTTTTTAGTTGAGCTATAAAAGTCAGTGTCACGAGCGGGATTCGAACCCACGATCTTCGGCTAGATACGCCGCTGCTCTCTACCACTTGAGCTAACGTGACCTCGATCCACTCGGACACCAACTTCCCATCTCAACCCCATTTTTTGAATTTTCCCTCCTTCTTTGCCATTTTTCAATGGCCACCTTTTCAATCGCCGAGAATCAAATGGATTACAAGACATTTGAATGTGTCCGAGTGAATCGAGGTCACCATGGCTCAAGTCGTAGAGCAGCGGCGTATCTAGCCGAAGGTCGTGGGTTCGAATCCCGCTCGAGACACTGACTTTTTTATCTCAACTAAAAACGTTAAAAATATCCGCCATTCTTCCAAAAGATAGACATTTTGACATTAACTTCATTCTTTCTGTATCTTCAGACACATTCCCATGGAACCTATACGGGGGACTTTATGGTAAAAAGTTATGATAGGTTCAAGTAACCTAAAAAGTGAAATAACTGGAATACAATTGAGAACCAGACTTCGGGCAATAGAGTAACCTGTTGAAGTACTGACATCTGTTTAGAGAACATCCTGTAAATCGGCCCATTTGTTGTCTCATAGGATCATTCATAATGAGATTAGGTATATAAAAAATACAAGAACCAAAAGACGTGTCCAGTAACGTAGGTCAAACTTTTCTTCAACCCGATTGTCCAGATTCTATCCCATCTATGCCCCAGAATTCTTTCCCATTTCTACGTTACAACGACCATTATAAAGTTGGATTATTATATATTACTCGATTTTTTAGATTAGGGTAACCATTAAGGATGGTTGGCGTTAAATGAAATAAGATATATTAAATGTTACAAAAACAAAAAAGCAATTTCAGTAAAGTAGGCAAAATAATTCAGAAAAACAACTTGAATTCGTTTTTAGCACGTTTTAGAGCTTTTAAATTTTTTGTTTTTTTAGAAGGAAGAGTTTTTGTTTAAGGTGCTACTTGAGTTTGGATTTATAACGATATTTTTGTAATAAGGATTATCCTTGTTGGGCAAGGTTAAGCTTATCCCCCGACTGCAGGCTTCGGAAGAGCTGGTGGCTAGGACACGTAAGGAAGAGGAAAGACGTTTTGCTCAACTTTCTCGTAGGTACATCTTTTCTTAATTATAAATGGCAAGGAGTTACTCATGTCCCTGATCATTTGATAATTTTTTAATGCAAGGTTTTAAAAGGTTACTATTTTAGTATATTTGTTAATGTTTGTTCACACTCGTGAATGTCGAATGTGGAGGGGATGATGATGAGGACACTAGGTAGCGATGTTTGAGCACCCCAGGCACTGCAGCCTTCCGGCTTATTATACCTTTCTAGTTCCCTAGTTCAATGCAAAGGACTCATCCTTCTTCTTAGAAATATTAGATCATTGACTGTTGCTGCTACCATTTCTTTCCATGGGTGTTTTCTGTATGCTAGGTTATGTTTCCATTGAGCCGTTGCTTTGCATTCGAAGATGATATGGGTGGATGTTTCTTCCTCTCCATGCATAATCTGCAGATGGTATCATCGTTGTATAAGCCCATGTTGTGTATGTTTTCTCAGATGCCAGTGACCGGTTAATCACTCCTCTGAGTCTATCCCTATCCAACTGCAGCAATGAGTTTGCATGCAGTGTTGTTTTAGCGTAAGTTTACTGTGTCTAGCGCTCCTAAAGTTATCCACTTCTCCTTTTCTCTTATTTGGATCCATTCTGTCAAGTAGGATTCTGTATTTGTATTTGTTATCCCAAGTGTAGGTTCGGGGCCTATGTATGTCTTCCAGATCCTCCTCTGGCCAGACTGTCTGCTATTTCGTTACCCAAAATTCTTATATGTCCTACATTAATGATTTTTTTTTAAATCCGATATCTTCTGCCTCACTTAAAAATTGAGTAACGTCCAAATTTTAAGTCGAATTCTACATTATTGCGGCCGCTGAGCACCTAGATATGTTTTCTTTCAGGCTATTTTACCAATGATTAGATTTTATGTCAGTTAAAGTAAGCAAAGTAAAGACGAAATCGAAAAGAACCTCTCATATGTTTTATTTTATTTCTCCAGATCTTATAAATTTACAGAAAACAAGTTTATATCATTACGTGTAGCTAGTTAAATGGGTCTAAAGTACTGTAAAGATTCCTGTGGATCAGTTGTTTCAAAGTTATCACTATTTTTGTGATTACCATTGTGATTTGACCAAAAATAAATCGGCGGAATTTGGAAGATGAAAAATTGAGGAAAATTTTTTTTACTTTTCCCAAATTTGTATACAAGTGTATTGTGGGGTGAGAAAAACAAATATCAACTTTATTTCTTGCCAAAAAAATTTAATCAGCTAGCTACGTCGCTGTTTCCCATGGGGTTTCTATTCTGTATACAAAAAATAAAAAATATAGTCATAATATTACTGAGGTTGTAGATTTTAATATTGTAAATGTATGTCCATATCTTAAATTATTAAATTAAGTTACAAATTTCTTTTGAAGTGGCTTTCCTTTGTAGCTCGAAGCAGGGAACTGATTGTGAGTGTTATTTGTAATTGGTTTTGCCACTGATTTTTTAATAAAATTATAAACAATATGTTTAAATCAAATTTTAAAACCGAAACCTGAGGTTGGGCTAATGGGCCAATTTGCTAATTAGGATTTGACTGCGTTCACCTATTCTCGAAGAAGGAAGGAGGAGATTTCGAACAAATACAAACTTGTCGGTCTACAAGTCCCCTTCTCAACGGCGGTCATATCATTAGTATCAATGCCGTGAGGAGTTCACCGAGTACGGAAATAGATGAATATAGAAGCGAGCTGTTTGGGGAAAGTTTGGAGAAACAGTTTTCCATATTTGGTCCAACCATTTCTGAGCCGACTGCGGAAGTTTCGACCCGAGAAGCCTCCGACGGCCCTATTCCGGCCAGGAGGGCGGAAAACTGTTCTGTTTTGGTTTTCCAGGAAGTAAAAAGGTATAAAAGGAAGGCGTTGACCGTTTCCCCGGATCGATGTTAGGGAGTGGTGACGTCATACAAAGTCATTATAAACTTTCCTAACTCCGCTGGGTTCGGGGGGCAGGGCGGGCTAGTACAAACTTTACTTTGGGCCCTGCTCGATAATCAATACCATCGTCACACTCGGGCAGATCCACACAACAATTATATATATTTGGGGAAGAAAAACTTTTTATTTTCCTTGTCTTAAAGTACGGTTTGTTTGTAAATAAAATCAAGTTTCTAATTGGTTTGGTCCTATCGATAATTTTTCTGTTGTTTTAAAAATTTTTATTTTAAAGTTTCTGTTTAGATATATAGAAAAAATTTAAGTTGTTGGCCGAGAGGTGAGTCGTAACCGTACTTATTTGTCACGCTAGCGGTTCTGGGTGTTCGAATCCCGGTAAAAACCCATGGCTATTCAAACGAAAATAGTATGAAAAAATGATTGTAAAGTGGTTCATGTTTCACACAGGTTCACCCATCAGATAAATGGACGTTAAGTCCTGTAAAAAAGTAAATCCTGTCATAAAGTGAGGGTTAACTTCCAACTAAACAATGCTGTGTCGCGTACAAGTCAAACCACTCAAAACTTTTACATATTATCAATTAAAATTCTATACCCTGAACCAGGGTTCGAACTCAGGACCCCTAGCGTGGCAAATACGGTTAGGACGCCCTAACTGCTCGCCCATTTCCCTCCATATGAATGGAATTGCTTTACTTTACTTTTACCCTTAATGCCCGTACAATTCCATTTGAGATTAATATTTGGACGAGATAGACTTTCGCAATATCTAAAGTGCAGTTGAACTTCACGTACGACAGGAATTAATTTAAGTTTTCTTCTAAAATATAAAGATATTGACATAGCCATTTTTTTTTTTTTTCAAAGAAAATGTTAGTTTTCAGAAGGCTTTTAATGAGCAATTGTTTCCCATTCTCCTTTCTCTTTTGACATTAAATTGTTGTTACAATCGTTACTATATGATGATTTCATCTTAAACTATTATCATTCCTGTTGACACTAACCATTATATTGTTAAGGAAAAAAGAAATAATGACACACACAGATAAATGGATAATATTATAGGAGAGAGGGGGAGAGAGAGAGAGAGAGAGAGAGAGAGAGAGAGATAGAGAGAGAGAGAGAGATAATGCGAGAAAGAGACAGAGATAAAAAAAGGGAGGGAATGAGAGAGAACAAAATATTTTCGTTAAATTAATAGTAATAATTGATCTATTACAATGTACTATCATATCTACTGCTAGAATATTGAAAATAGAAAAGACGGTGAGTGAAAATTCTGCTCTCGCCATATATTTTCTTTTACTGAGGCGTTTTTAGGAAAAACACGGAAACACAAAAGATCTGTTGTTTTTTTCTAGTTTCTCATGAGCCAAAAACGTTTGATCCAACTCTCCAGGATAACTGGATACGAATAGAACCTTAACATTTTCCGATAGGAAGATGCTCATCAATCTATATTTTTAAGGGATTTTTAACGCCGAATTTAATCAACGTACAAACGGTTTTTAATTTGAATTTAAAGTTTCTCTAGATAGAAAACTGTTGGAGAGTTAGACCTAAGCATTTTTCGCCCGTGAAAAACAACTCAAAAATGAAATATGTGAATCGGGGTTTTTCATAAAAATACCCCATTAAAAATTATAGGGGGAATGGGGGAATAAATAAGTAGTATCGTTTTTTGTTTTTTTATCGTTATTTTTGCTGGACGAAAATTTAGATTTTATAATTTAATAAACAATTATCCAATATATATTTTTTTAGTAGTACCATTTTAGGGGAGAGGGGTCACTAAGCAACCCTCTATATTCTATTACAACGCTGTTTAAACTTTTCCGCAATTTGTACATGACGTGAAAATTTACCAGAAAAAAACGAGTCGAGCGAGTGCGACTTGTCAACTGCCTCGGTGAAAGTTTTATCCTTTGCAATATTTATGAAACCGTAGCAAATGAGGAAGGGCCGCACAATGCAAGTGTATAAATAATGTAGTGGCATAATCAGAAGGGGCTCGGGCCTCTTGGGTGGAGACATAATATAAATGCAAATTGCTCTTAGGTATTTGATGTGATACCGTAGAGCCGACGGTTTAGGAAAACCGGAGTTATGTTTGCCAATTAAGGGCCGACTCGGATAGGGAATGACCGTTAGGACAGCACAATTCGCCAAGTATGCCGAGGGGTGAGCTTAACGGCTGCTAAACGAAGGAACCAGTCCCCAATGTCTTTCCACGACCTCGGAGGCGTTTTCCGTCTTAACTGCCCAGAATGGGATTACATGGAGAACGATTAACTCCTGAATATGTAAACAACGGTTGAAAACAATTCCCTGGATTATCTGGTGAAGAGGGTTGAAAAAAAAGCCTATTCATGAATTTGCAAATTCTACTTTTCGACCCTTGGATCTTAGTTTGAACTTTTAGACCCTTGGCAATGTCCCAATCAAAGCAAGTATGTAATATTCACTTTAAATACAATAACAAATCTTTTTTTATTAAAACCAACCCTGTCCACCACCTATAACACAAACATAAACCCAATAACCATTTATCTGCAGTCGTGCATAAAAAAAGCGACAAAAAAATCATTAAATAATGACCATATTCATACCATCTTGTTATTTTTAAATTATGAAGTAAAAATAGATGTGGCTGATAATGATGATAAGAAGATACTAAGACATATGAGTTTTGTATTCCCTTAGCACTGCACACTTCTGTCTTATTATACTTTTCCTAATTTCTTTGTTCAGTTCAATTGACTTGAACGTTCTCTTAAGAAGTATTAAGTCATTGTTTCTCGTTGCTGCATTTCTTTTCACTAGGACTTCTTCATACCCTAGTTTATCTTTACATCCCATCGGAAGATGAAATGTGGTGGCATTTTCTTCCTCTGCATCGCGTAACCTACAAAAATGTGGTCATCAGAGAATACACCCATGTTGTATCCGTATTTTCTTAAATGTATAAATAATCCCAGTATATTTATAGCCCTATCACTCCCCTTAATTTGGTGTGTTCATCAGTTTTGGTGGAAGTTCTTTAGTCGCGAGTTTTTTTAGTTTTTAAAATTTTTCAAGGTATTTTAATTTTTTAAAGAGAGTCGAAAAAGTGGCCAATTTTGGAAACTTTTTTCAATCTATTTGATTGAGATAGATACATTTCTTCTTCTTCTTAATATATAACAAATTTGTAGCCTAAGGTTTTAACAACTGTCGAGCGTAAATTTTGGCGAAAACCTAAAGTTTTTTGTTTTTGTTTTTTACAGCAAAATTTATTTCTCCTGAGTGTTTACTACTAACATTGCTTTCAATACAATTTTTTAAAACAATATTAACTATATTTGGTCTGGTACAATCAATTTGTTTTTGTTTTGCTTAGTATTTTACAATTTAATAGAAAGGGGGTTTAAAATTTTTGGAATCGCTAATTTAAGGCAACAACCAAGTTTATTCTATATTATTCGTTTTTTCTGCTCTTTCGTTTTTCTTATATCTAGGGTTTTTTTATAAGACGGTTAAAGGAATTTGAAAATATATAACGTTTTGGCGTCAATTCCATTTTTACAGTTCTTATGTGTTTTTGATATATTTTTAAGATTGTTTTCGTATAGTATTTCGTATTTAAAAATAATACAGGTTGCCAAAACGACGTACATTTGACAATTTCTATAACCGCCTTCAAAAAAGTCGTCAAGAAATTTTAAAAAATATTAAATTTTTTCTAACATATTACCACAAAAAATATTATTTTTCTGTGTCTGGGTGTTTTTCTTTTAAAAATTTCACGCGATGATTGTTTGCCCATTACTATTTTACAAAATGAAAAAAATTGGTTTAATTTGATGCAAGATTTTGTAGAATATTGTTCCGAAATGTTAAAGATAGAATTTTTTCTATTTTCCTCACCTTTACCCAAAAACGTTATGCACCAATTCTATTAATTAAACCCAAGAAACTGCATAATCTTAAAGCTTTATTGAGATTTTTTTATTAAATAAAATATTAATATATGTACCACTACCTGCTGATTTCTTTAGGGTTTTTGTCCATTTTAGTGGACGAACAACCCCTGAGTGTTTTCTTGATCTTATTATTACTATTAAATAAATGTGTGGTGATTAGTGACCGTTAAGCGATAATTATTCAGAAATCGTGAGGTCTGGTGTGATGTAGGTTTCAGAAAAACATTTTCTTACCCCCCTGAAGATGATCTCAATAAAGATCGAAACGTTGGCACCATAAAGAAAATGTTTTTCTGAAACCTACATCACGCCAGACCGCATCTCACAATTTCTGAATAACTATTAAATAAAGTTTTTAAATTAAAATACATATTTAAGTAAAAAAGAAACAAACTTAAGTACTAAAACAACACGAGTTTGCGTTAATAATCGCGATAATCACTTAACCGTATTAGAAACGGCACAATTATCAGCCTCTGGGTGAATGTTTGCCGTTTCTATTTGGTTAGAGATATCGGAGCGATTGTGTGGTTGTGCGTATTAACAAGTAATTAGCCCTGTTTGTCGGTGCAACCGCGCGTGCCTGCGGCTTCACACTATTGGCACACACGCGGGTTGCACGTAGGCAAACAAACCTCAGTCATTACTGTTTCACGGCAGGGCGTCATCAATTACACCCTCGTTTGCACCCGGCAAGCCGTTCAAACAGGACGAATTATCTCGAAAGGTGAAGTGCTATATTTTTTTTCTACATCCCCTTATCACGCTATCACTGTCACGCCGACAATCGTGTCTCGACAGTGTATTTTTTTTATCCTCTGCGCCCTTCAAAACTGTCATCTCGCTTGTTTTTCACATTCCAGCCATGTTTATTATTCATCGCCTTGGTATAAAATTGTTTTCTGTATGTTCGTGACAAACCGAGCTGAAAACGTTTTAATATTTTACATAAAACATGTTAACTTACGTTTAAAATTCCTGGCAAAATTCAAAGTTCAATTAATTGTTTTACTTCTAAATACATTCTTGAAGCGAAAAAGAATCGGAACGAGAAAAAAGGTAAAATGGTGGTTGATAATTAACGAACACTTTCAACCAATGTATAGTCTAGAAGAATAAAGCAAATTCAGTTGTTACTACCAAGTTTTCGACCTATTTTAAGGTCATCATGAGGGCCAAATAATCTTAAATCTACAGATTGACATATTTAAGATTTTTACAGGCGATCTGATTTTTCCTTGCAGAACAACTCAGTCCTAACATTGCCAACGACGGTAACGGCTGTAACTGTAACAGGTTACGGTCCTGTGCAACGTTGGGACTGAATCGGTATTCAAGTAAATTTGAGAGCGGCTGTAAAAAAATTGAAATATTATAATCTGTAGACATATTTAAGAATGTTTTGCCCTGGTGATGACCTCAAACTAGGTTAAAAGCTTGGCAGTTACAAACGAATCTGCTTTCTTCTTCAAGATCCTGACTTGATTCAGACTGTTCGAAAATAAAGATGGACAGAAATAAAAAGGGATGAAAATTCAGTTGCTCTCATCAATTCTCAGTTGTCGCCAGCCTGATTTTAGTGGAAAAAGTTAATAGATAGATAAAGGAAAGGTCTCCCATTTTTCTTACTTTTAGGCCTCCTTATTTTTTAATTCTCTCTCCCTCTCTTTTTCTCTCTCTCTCTCTCGTATTTTGTTTCTCTATCTCTCAGTTGATTATTATCTCACTTTAGCTCCCTCTACCATCTGTAACACACTTTTATTGACTGTTTCTCAATCACACCATTTTCTTTCACTCTACCTCTCTTCCTTATTTTTCTTTATATCCTCTTCTTTTATGTCTTTCTAAACCTCTCTTTCACAAAAACATTTTTTGTCGTTAATCTCCATGCCTCTTGGCTTTCTCTTTCATTCCTTCTCTCATTCTCACGCTCTCTTTGTATATATATACCTCTCTCTCCTTTTGTACCTATTTCTTTCCTTCTTTCTCTCTCACTCTCTCTCTCGTTTCTCTAACTCCTCTCTCTCTCTCTCTCTCTCTCTCTCTCTATCTATCTATCTATCTATCTATCTCTCTCTCTCTCTCTTATCTATCTCTATGTCTATCTATATAAATATCTATATCTTTCTCTCTCCTGTCTCTCTATCGCTCAATCAATTTATGTACTAGTACATAAATCACTGACTTTCTCTCTCTTACTATCAATCTTTGCCTCTATCATCGTCAGGACAGAAAGCGGCGCGTGAGATCAGAAGCAGGAAAGAGAAAGAGAGAATGGGTATTGTGTGAGAGAGCTAAAGAAAGAAAGAGATAAAGAGTGCATTTTGGTGTTAGCAAGGAAGACCAAATTAATAAATTACAAAGAAAAATTTCTAACGAAGAGAATCTTTTGCGTCGATTTTGGTACAAATGTCTAGAATTCAGTGCAATTGTGTATGGCTCATGAATATCGTGATCTCAAATTTCCTTGATTGGTCATCTGAATGCTGTCCTAACATTGACAAGGACTGTAACATCCTGTAAGTTGTCTACAGATTGACGTATTTAATATTGTTTTGCCCTGATGATGACCTTAAAATAGGTCGAAAGCTTGGCAGAAACCACCGAATTTTCTTTATTTTCAAGACGATCAAGAGTGTTCGTAAGTGAAAAAAAAGTGGTCGATACTTCCAAAACTGAAAATTTATAATTAATACACGCGGTTAATTTAATTAAATGTGTTTCAAGATATTCACGAGCCTCCTAAACAATAACTCATTTTTTAAAACGTAATTTTATGAAAATACGTAGATAACAAAGAAAATATTTTATTTCAATTAATTATATTCTTTATGCAAGGTCTTGGTTGAGATGAAAAACTAAGTGTCACGAGCGGGATTCGAACCTACGACCTTCGGCTGCTCTAACCACTGGAGCTATCGTGACCAACATCCACATCTAAACCTACCACTTTTTGCCATTCCCCCTCCTTTTTGCCATTTTTCATCTCAACCAAGAGCTTACGTAAATAAATAATTAATTGAAATAATTAATATGGTAAATTATGACCACTAAACATAAATGGATTAATAAAATATTTTATTTTGTGGGACAAAGTAATTTTCTCCGAAGAAAAACAAACTTACGTTTTGATTATAGCTTGGTTATACAGAATTTATACATTGATAGTACATCATTTGTCTTTATTAATTGTCCCCTACTCACCGGTAGGTTTGCCTGACATTTTTTTCCTTCCAGTCAATTATAGGCATTCGGAACACCACAAAACGTTTAAATCCGTTAACCGATCGATACGCAATCGTGTACAAACATCCAAATCCCTATCGTTTACGGGCATTAGCTTAATTGGCACGTCACTCCCTTTGAAGAGGTCGGAACGTGAGTAATTGTATATCTCGGAGGTGAAGCACCTGTTGTGGTGTGTGACTAATTGAAGGACCGACAACAAATAGAGATCCACGGGCCGGGAGACTAAAAAGCCCACACCTGTTGAGCCGTTCACCTGCCTTTGTAGCTACCGCCTACCACTCGCAATTACGCTGCGGCCGGCCGTTTTTTCCCCCTAAACCCTTGTTTGCGTTTATCACGTTTATCCCCCCCCCCAGCCCACGTGTCCTGCCATGTTTTAAACGATATTTAAGCCACCGAAACCGTTTCCATTAGAGTTCATTATTTGACGCTATTTGTACAATATTTACCCATAGAGAAAACAGGTGGTTCTCTTTTGTTTTACATTATATACTAAAAGTACAGAAATAAGTCACAAATCGTAATTTAATAGCCACATATTTGGGCACTTTCTGCTGAATTCTCAACTTAACAAAAGTGAAGCTTTGTTTTACTAACAAAACCCCAACTTATACACTTGTTTTTCAAAAAATCCTATTCGACTACACCTCTCATAAGTTTTTAATTTTTTCTTATTAGAACTAAGTTTAATTATTTATCAATTTTTTTAACATTAGAGCAAGGCAACCATTTAAAATACCAAATAAAAAAATATTTATAAGATTTTAATTAATCAATATGTGCATTTTACGTTTCTTCCCCAGCCACGTGTCCTGTCATGTTTGAAAAAGATATTTCAGAAAGTAGAAAATTAGAACAGTCATTTCTGTTTTTTTCTTCTTCACTTGAACCGAGGGTTGAGATTTTCATGGTTTTACAAATTCCACTGTTGGACTACTGGAACATCTTTTTCTTTCTGGAATTTTGTTTTGAACTCCTAAACCCTTGCGGGGGCGTCAGTGGCTCGGCGCGGCGTTCATAAGGTAAAGGTCCTGAGTTCGAATCCAGCTGCCTGCAGTCGAACCCAACATACTTTCAAATGGGATTTTTTTAAACACTCATAGTTGAAATACCATCGTAAAACAAAAACAAAAATTTCAAAAACCACGCATCCTAGAAAAAAAAGTAGTTCGTTTTATCATAAATTCTAATTTTAAACATTAGTTACGTTTTTATAATTTCTATAGAATTATATCGTTTTATTTTCAAGAAGGTAAATCTGTATTTCTAAATAAAACTTCATTACATTCAATAAATCTGATGAAAAATGGATAAAACCTTATGAAAAATAGGTACAGAAAAATATTATAGATACATTGAAAAAATACCAAGTTAAATCAGAAACTGCAAAAAAATTACCATTGCTTTAAGCTAAAAATTAACGTTTTATTAATATACTATTTTTTATTAACCTCCATAGCTTTGACGGTAGCTTTTCTTTGCCCCTGGGGTTGAAAAAGGCCTATTCATAAATTTACAAATTCCTGCTTGTGACAGTAGTTTTTAAACGCAACCATACATTGGATAAAAATAGATCAATTAAAAAAGGTTCAATAGTTCGAAAACTCATGGAAAAAATGGCAGTTTAGCAATGAAAGTTGATGTAAGAAAATAGAATTTCTCTGTTTTGATACCTTCAAAATAATCTCGAAAAAAGCAATTAACCTCCAATATCAGAAATCCGGGTTATCTAGTAAATCCGGAAAATACTTAAGGAGCCGACGCGATGCGGGGTCTGGAACACCGGAAAATTAATATCCTCGGCGGCGTACACACGGTAAGGGAAGCAGGCAGTAAAATGTGGGGAGGAAGGAGTAAAAAGCCGTCTGAAAAAGGCACCAGGCCCCGAGGGGAAGCTGGGAAGAACAAACCTCACCTTTAATTAAATAACTCCGGTTCCGATATGAAAATTACCCTTGCACTTACTCCGGCCCTTATCTAATATTGCCTGTATATATCATTTTATACGTGAGCTTACATGCACCTCAAATGGGTAAAAACAATATCTCCCCCAAACTCCCGAGTTTCCACGAAATTAGAACGGCTTAGCGTTCCGGAGGGGAGCTAATGCTTCTAACACCCCACCTTTTCATTTTCAGCTCATATGACAAGATTCGCGATGACAAAATTCACATGTTCAACCTTTACTAACAATCCTCCTAGTATTTGTCATTGTTATCTCCTCTGACATAGTTCTACACGATATAAAATTTTATTTCTCGTACATTGTAATAAATAATTATTCTGCTAACAAGTCAACCAAAACTAAATTGCTGTGATGTGAGACATTGTGATGTCACCGTCTGAAGGGTGATGAGCGTTTTGTTGTTACCGACAATCTACCTATCCTAGCAGGATACATAAGTAGATAATAGATTGTATCAAAAACCCTATGCCGAGAGTTTGCACTACACCAAAAAAGTACAATGTGGTGAAAAAAGCTACAGTGTTTAGGGTGATCACCGTAACTTCCTAATCCAATACATTATCAGAAAAAAATCAATTACAAACGCACTTAAAATTGGAAACACTTTGAGTTGATAGATTAATCTGGATTTATTTTATCCATTCTCAGTTATTCTTTTTAATTCTTGAAATGTATTTAAGGCGCATCAGTTATACCATCCGGCAAGACAGCTAAGAAAGGATGGTTTAGCCTAGAAAGTTAAAGTTTTCAAGTTCTACTCATTAGAACTTATTAAATTCACTAGTTTCGTGGTCCGCTTGACCAATTAATATCTTTCAATTAATTAAGGTTTTTAATTGAGATAAAAAATTCGGTGTCACGAGCGGGATTCGAACCCACGATCTTCGGTTAGATACGTTGCTGCTCTACCACTTTACCACTTATTAGAACTGTTTAATCATATTCAAGTTGAGTTTAATTCAGATTCCACCAAATATTTTTTTTAATGGGGCGTTTTTGGATAAACTACCGAGACCCGTGAACTTTTATTTTGTGACTTGTTTCTCATGAGCCAAAAAGTTTTGATCTTTTTCTCTAGGATAGCGGTCAACTATTTCAAATGGCAAAATACGCATCAATGTACATTTTAAAGGGTTTTTTCTCGCTGAAACTGTGCAAACGTTTTTTAAGTTGGACGAACCGTTCTCAAGTAATTTGGAAAAAACTATTTCCGAAGTTGGTTTTTCGGAAAAACCAAAATCATCTCCAACTCGTTCATCCAAGTACCAATTTATTATTTATAAATTTAATTTCACTAATTTCGTGGTCCGCTTGACCAATTAATATATTACAATTAATTAAGATTTTTAGTTGAGATAAAAAAGTCAATGGCACGAGCGGGATAAAGTTTATAAATTTAATTGATACAAATATTGTTGCACATATTTCCGGATATCGAAACAATTTCCTCAAATCACATCGCCTAAAAGAGGCTCTCATTAAAGCAATTAATCCTGGAGGTTAGATGAAAACTGTTGGGCTCAAGAAAAAAAAGTCAAAAAAGGTTTAGTGTCTCAGGAGTTCTCCAAACAGAGAGGAAATCAAATTCACCCCGTATATATTGTCTTGTTGGTGGTTCAGTTTTTTCTTATTTGGTTCCAATTATCGCCTCTTCATCGGTAATTTTTGTTTTTCCTTTTCCTTCGTTGTATGTTTTACTTGATGAGCTCGCAGGGTACTTTCAGTACGTTGGGTTTTGGGCTGTCTGAAAATTAACTTAAATAATTATCAACCAATCAATAAAGACTGTGTACTAAGAGAAATTGGATTAGAAAACTTACTAGACATTGTCAGTGTCCAAATTCACCCAGGAAAGCTGGTAACAAAAAGCCTGATAAACTAGCCTCTAGGGGGTCATAGGTACAGCAATGGGACCAGAATCCTTCTGTGAAATTCAAACTAATACACAAAATCAACAATTCCTAATGGATCAAGTTAAAAGACTTACATTTGATGGAACAACGCGCCAGGATAAAATCAGGCAAAAGACTTCTGTAAAAAGTCTTTGCTAAACCTGCTAGAACGAAGCCAGACAAAGTTCAAGATTAGCATGTCTGTTAACTAGACAATTCGGACTCAATAGGCATATGAAAATATTGGGAATGCCAGTGGACAGCGTATTTAAGTTCTTCCGAGAATAATAGAAACCGTGGACTGAATAGAAAGTTCCTTCCGAGAAGGAAAGAAAACCTACTATTAAGGTCATAGATGTTCAAAAGACTAAAACTAGATGGTGCAGTATTGTTGTATTTGATTGGACTTCAAAAATACACTGTGAGGTCTAAAAAGTGGCCACGCTTAATATTTTAATTATCCTCCATGGATTATCTTACCAATATTTGGTCCGCTGTAAGGTGTTAGAGGTAAATAAAGCACAGATAAAATCTCACACTTGTGTTTACAATTAGATTAGGTAAATAAATCTTTGAATAGTCAATCTATTTTCTAACGTTCCGATGGTGTTTTTTTTTTGAAGTTGCAAATTTTTTGGAGTTACGGTTTTCCATGATACAGATTCGGTTAGAATCATAACGTAGTTGGAAGATGGAAAAAGTGAAGCATATGTGGCCAGGGTGCTCAACATTCCCAGAACAGCTGCTCAACATGTCATCCATTGCAACCAAGATACTGGAGGTTACATAACATCTCACAGAGATGATAGTTTTATAGTTTCGAATGTACTCTATAATTGACATTCCACCAATGTTGAGATCAAGCAACGACTTCAATAAGTTAGAAATGTTAATGTCAGTTTACGATCTGCAAGAAATTTTAAGAAGCTGGATTCCTGCTAGAAGACCTATCACTGGTCTAGACCTTCTGACAAGGCCAGAACAGCTCGGTTAATTGTCGCAATAAATCACATCATTTGGTCTAATCAAGATTGGAGTAAAATGTTGTTTTCGGATAAGTCAAGGTTTTGTTAGAGGTCTTCTGACGTTCGAGAGAGGGTTTGGTGAAGAACAGGGGAGAAATATATACCTCGCAAGATTTTCACTTCGGAGGAGCTATGGAGCTGGTGGTGTTATGGTTCGGGCAGGCATTTCTATGGAAGGTCGCACAAATTTGATCTTCGACGAATGTACTACTAATCGGCAACGGTTTTATTTTTATGCAAGGCATCATATAGATAAGATCCTTGGTGTCTACCTAGAATTGGGTTCAATTCAATGTTTGGACTGACCAGCATGTAGTCCCGATTTAAATCATATCGAACACCATTGACACGAGTTGCCAGAGAGGGTGTATAGTCACCCAGAGATGCCAGAGAATTTGCAGGAATTAAGAATGGCGCTGTTGGAGAAATGATCCACAGCACTAAATTCAAAATCTCATAAATACGGTGCCACTTCGAATACAAGTGGTAATGAACGCAAAAAGAGGAAATATTCTGTAATGAATTGAATATTTTCTTCATTGTTTCTAAAGCATCATTTTTGGTTAAATTATTTTACTTGTATTAAAAATATTCAGTAAACTACAAAAAATAAAAAGTACAACAATTGCAAGTATTGACTCAAACGAAAGTGACCACTTTGTTTAGCCCCTAAGAGTATATTCTATTGATTTATATTTTTCCATTTAAGAATGTTTATGGACGAGTTATCTTGTTGGTGTGGGTATCATAAATATTTAAACCAAAGTGTACACACACATCTCGTGTTTTTTCTTGTTATTAGCATAATTACCTTTAAAGCGCCTTAAGGTGTCCATTACCATATCTTTAAGCAAGAAGACAAGGTGGTGTATTAGTGACTTTGAATACATTTCACTCCCCACCCCTGAAATAATGTATGCATATAGGATTAAGCCGGGTTTGCGCGCTCGGAGCCGGCTTAAGATCCGGGCGTGGGACGTGTGAAGGGTGTCCCACAGGAAATTTTACTGAAAGGTGAAGTGAGCCGGAATCGTGAGGGTCCGTGGTATAAAGTTAAGCCTCCGGGAGCCAACAAGTTATGAAATGCTAAAAACTCCTCGGTTTTCTCATGAGGTCGAACGGTAGCGGGGAGAGCAAATTACCAACTCCGGAAGAATGACAGACGTCAAGGGGTGCCCTGAGCGGAATTAGAAACTTGCCCTTACCACCCTCGTCCCGCTCGAATCCAACAGTGCCACAACGACGAGCTAACCGCACGTTCTGCTCTTGTCAGATTTTTTTCTTACAAACCCTCCTCCTTACCCTTTAAAACCCCTCCGGCTCGGCGCCCATTCCGAACTTACCCCTTTCAACCCTTAACTATTTACGACCTTTCATAGCGTTTCAGGTCCGCGGGCTATTACTTCCCTTCATTTGTTTCTGGATGTGATTAATCGTTCATTGCTATAGACAGAATGAATTAACTAACGGCAATAGCATTCTCTCCCTAGAGAAAACACAACAGACTTACTTGAATAAAATATAGTTTTTGGGAAAACTGTTAAAAACACACTATGATAACAAAAATGCATTTAAAAAACCGGAAGTGCACTTGATAATTTCAAAAATATATTCTGGCTATTTTTATTATAACATGAAAACACAACAAATTATGAAAATGTAATTACTACAGGAAATTATAGACCCAAATACAAAAAAATGGACACTCGTATTTTGTTGATTTTCAAACTAAATGTATTTTTATCATTACATTAATTACAATATACTTATGTTAATGTAAACCAAAACAAACAAAATCAAAAATTTATAAAATTTATTAAAAATTATTTAATTATAATGCTTTGAAAGAAAATCACCAAAACACCAGAAATCATTTAAACAAATAACAATACAATTTTTTTTCGTTACAAACGGGTAAAAAAATTAGTCTAAAATATTTTCAGATTTCAAATCTAGAATGTTGGTTATTTTTCATTTTTTTAAACTAAACACCCCAATTTATTTTTATGCTATACATTCCAATTACTTATGCATTTCGAGCCACGTTCCTGGCCCTGTTCAGAACACTCTATTTTGCTAAATTAATATATCAATTGCTAAATTTGGCAAAACAGAGAGCTCTCAAGAGGGACGTGGACCGAAATATATAAGCAACTGAAATATATGACATAAAAATACATTAGTGTATTTTGTTTTGATTTTTTCAAAACCAACATTCTAGATTTTAAAAGATTTTTAGAACCAAATTAAGTTTAAACTAATATAAATAAAATTTGAATTTTCAAATTTCGATTAATAAAAAATAAAAGTAAAAACTTAAACAAGACTTTTTGGTACAAAATTAAACTTAAAAAACTTAATTAAAAATTTAATTAAATGTTTAAAAACTGTCAGGTACGATTGGAGGCTTGCGTTCTTCCAAAAGGTTAACTTTTTATACATTTAATTAATTTTTAATTAAATTCAATTAATTAAGGCTTTAAGTTGAGATAAAAGTCTTTTTTTACCTTTGGCTACGGTGGGTTCGAATCCCGCTCGTGACACTGACTTTTTTATGTCAACTTAAAGCCTTAATTAATTGAATGTTATTAATTGGTCAAGCGGACCACGAAAAAATAGTGTTTTAATTAAAGTTTTATGTTTAATTTTTCGTTACAGAATCGTCTATTCTTTAAATTTTATTGTTTTTATTTTTCATTTATAAAAATTTGAAAACATTAATGACATTTTTTTGATCCAATTGTAAACAATTAAACGTTAATTTTACGATCTTTGAAAATTAATTACATTTGCTTACATAAACTAAGAAAATCTTATTTAAACTTTAGAGAAAACTTTGAAAACTCTTAAAAGTGTATCTTCTTAGTGAATTTTTTATTTTGTTTCCTAGGTTAAAATAAAAAAACACAAATGAATGTTTAACGCTCTTTCTATCGATCAAATTTAATTTACAGTAAGATAAATCATTTATGAGATACGGGGAATTTTATGGAATAAAGCTATGAAATTTGGAAGCTACTTAAAATATGAATTATCTCTCTATCTCATAAATAATGTTCATACATTGTACAGTTGGGAATTTTAGTCCCTTTTGACATGTAGGATTACTCTCTGAAATTTTTTTGTCCTTTCGAGAGACACCCTGTATATTTACGCACGGAAGCCAGGTATTTGACAAAGTGTACTTTATAGGGTTCCAAATTTTGAGCAAAGTCGTAACAAAATTATCATTATTGTTTGAATTTTCTTGTAAAATATCAGCAGCATTTAAAAGGCGAATAATTTGAAACCATGTCTTTTAAGTGGGCAGTTTTACACACTATTTTCATATTTTTACATCTTATACATAATAATGACACTAGTGTGACTTAAAACCTAATTTCTAATTATGTGAGTAGAGTTTAGTTTCGTCACAGGTTTGATAAAAGTAGAAAATGAGACTCGAATTTATAACATTAATCTTCATTTAAAAATAAAAACGTGTTTATTGAAAGAAAATATTCCATTTCACGCTACAACAAATTCCAGGCGTCGTATATAGTCAGAAGGCGATGTTAGTGAGCCAGTGTGGCGACATTGTATCTGTCCCAAGAAGATTAAGTGGCTCGTAAGAAGAGGGGAGATAAGGAAGGGCGAGGTTATCATGAGAGCAACCCTTTTTTACAACCAATCAGGGCCGCATAAAGACAAAGTGGTTAGCAGATAAGGCCAATTGATACACTACATTTCCTCTGATTACAACAGCCGAGCTCTCCTTTTCTCGGGAGATTAGCGCGTTTGTGACCCGCAACACTCGAATGTCGTCCCTAACCCTCGATCCGCTACTTTATTATTATACGATTATTATTAACTAGCTTGAGTGGTTTGCTGTACTAGTGATCACTATTCGTCATGAGTCACTGTTCCGGCTGTAAATACAAGGAAAATGAAGCAGAAGTGATTATTACAGTGATAGCTAGATGTTTATTATACTTTAATCATCTTAATAAAAAGCAGTTTAAATTCTGATCCCACTGAAATGAATGTTTTTAATGATCTATCTAGTAGATTAATCATAGTTTTAAAAAATGGATCCCAGATAATCCAAGCATACTCAAGAGGACTCAGGACCAATGACTGAAGTCTAAAGTAAAACGCTTGACAAAACCGGGATTCATTAAAGCCTAACTTTTAATTTAAGGTTTTTAGTTGAGAAAAAAAAGTCCAAGAATAAAAGTAAGTTCACTAGTTTTTGTGGTACGCTTGACCGATTAATATTTTTCCATTAATTAAGGTTTTTAGTTGAGATAAAAAAGTCATTGTCACGAGCGGGATTCGAACCCACGACCTTCGGCTAGATACGCCGCTGCTCTACCACTTGAGCTATCGTGTATCGCCATTTTTCAAGTGTTAATTAATTGAAAAATATTAATTGATCAAGCGGACCACGAAAACTAGTGAATTTAATAAGTTAAATGAAGTATATCTTCACTAAAGCTCTCCGTGGCCATTCCATTTGTCGCCGAGAATCGAATAGATTACACGACATTTAAAAAATGGCAAAAGGAGGGAAAAATCAAAAGGTGGGGGTGAGATGGAAAGTTAATGTCCGAGTGGATCGAAGGCACGATAGCTCAAGTGGTAGAGTAGCGGCGTATTTAGCCGAAGGTCGTGGGTTCGAATCCCGCTCGTGACAATGACTTTTTTATCTCAAGTAAAAACCTTAATTAATGGAAAAATATTAATTGGTCAAGCGTACCACGAAAACTAGTGAACTTACTTTTATTCTTGGAAATGTGATCAAGAAAATTTTATTTGCTATAAAAATGATACCTAAGTCATTTATTTCATCTACTTCATCCAGGGGAAGTTTTATCACATCACCGAAAATTTCCAAATAAATTGGGTATCAAAATGGAATGGGAAGAGAGAAAAAAACCTCCTTTAAGAATGGCACCATCTACTAGAATGCTAGAAGTACGGGGCAGGAGTATTCAGTCCTGGAACCAAATACTCAGAACCCGTGGGGAAATCACCAGTATCTTCCAAGCTGAGTTCAAAGCAATTGAAAGGTAAACCCAATTCGATCTGAACAAAGAGAACAAAAGCAAGAATATAGCTATCATGCCAGATAGCCAAGCAGCTATTACAGCGCTCAGTTTTAACATAATTAGCTCAAAAACCAAACTAAACAAATTAGATATGCAAAACAAAGTCGGCATCTGCTGGGTCCCAGCACATGTGGGAGTAGAAGGTAACGAGAAAGTAGATGCCCTTGCAAGAAGAGGGGCTATTATACCTCTAAGGGAAACCGAGCCATAGGCATACACACTATCAATGAGCACCTCACAAAGAAAGATAAAACGAAAATGAGGGAATAGAGGAACTCACCCATTGGACGCAAACAATCCAAGAACCTCTTAACAAACTTTGGAAAGAAAGAGGTAAAATAATGTATTAAAGTAAGTAGAAAACAACTGCCAATCCTAACAGGATTCTTAACAGAATACTGCAAACTACATGGACATCTGAAGAAGATTGGCATAACCCAACACGGCACGTGCAGATTCTGCAAAGGAGCGGAGGTGACACCGACGCACCTACTACAAACTGTGACGTTACACTTTCCCGAAGGAGGAGGTGTTTTGGGACACAGTGTAGCAGAAGAGATTCAACCTATGACACCGGTCCTAGTAATCAAGTTCCTTGGTGAACTAGGACTTAACGGTGTGCTTTAAGCACAGAACGGGGGTACAATAGCTCTTAAAGGGTGTATGATATCCACTCCTACTAATACATCTTTCAGCCCAACAACATGATAAGAACAAGAATCACAATCCTTCGGACTATAATACACATTGAATTTAATGCATTTGCTTGATTGATTGACACACGAATCCATACCACACCACCAGGTAAAGAAAGTACCTAATTGAAATAATTCACTATGCGCAAAGGAGATTTTGGTTTTCTACCCTCCATGTGTAGTTTGTACCTTGCTTTTCGATTTCGCCATTTTCATATTAAGCCTAGGTGATTTATTTTATGTTAAAATTTCTTTTATAAAGTCCTGAGAGGAAGGTCGATGACTTTGGAGGTTTAAGTATGGTTTTTTTATTCTATCGGTTCGTAATTGTCGGTTGGAAAGTACTTTGGTTTTAACCTTGTCTATATTTATTTTCAGTGCAGTTTTGATTTATTGTTTTTTTTTAGGTTTAAAGTTCTTTTATGTTTATTGCATATAAATTGAAAAATTTTCCTTTTTCCATAATCGCTAAGGAGGTGAAGACGGTATTGGGTAAATCTCCAACGCTTCCCTCCCCCTTGTCATCCCTCTTCACTGTCTGGATAATTAATTACCAACTCCTCCGTCCAGATGCCGCTGACGAAACTCAACAACCCCTTGTATTAATTATCAGGAAAATAAAAATCAACCCTCCCGACTCCTCAGAAATATCCCCTCGGCACTTCCCCCCCGGTGTGTAACTGCCAGATCATCTCATCCGCTCGTCCGACCCTTGGAAATTTTCTCCCGAGACGAGCATAAAGCCCCGCGATCCGAGCCGTAGAAGAATATACAGTTTAATCTTGAATCAGAAGGGTCTGAATGGACGAGGTTGATGTTTCATAACTGGCTTTATGCCTCGTGTATAATGAAGTCTGTGTTTATGAAGAGGCTTGTTTAGAGCGAAAGACTGTTATTTACTTTATATTAAGAACAAGTTCCCCGTCTGTAACCGCATAATGCTCTTAGAACGCTAAACAAAAGAGGCCTTGTCGACTTTTCACAGCCTTTTCAAATCCCTAGTTGTATAGGTCGGTTTGGAATTTATGGTTTCGTCTGATCAAACCTTTGCCAGAAGGAAATATCAAAAAAGAAGTAAATATGACTCAAATCGACAAAAAAACCCGAAGAACAAATTGAATAATCATCAATTATCTAAAGTTTAACTTACTATGATAACACGTTAAACGTTAAACTGTCGAATTATTGATAACAATAATCACCAATCATCATAAGTCAAAATCTTATTAAATTGTATTATATATTAAATAACTTCACTAGTTTTCGCAGTCCGCTGAACCAATTAATATCTTTCAATTAATTAAGGTTTTTAGTTGAGATAAAAAAGTCAGTGTCACGAGCGGGATTGAAAAATGGCAAAAAGGAGGGAAAATTCAAAAGGTGGGATGGAGATGGGAAGTTAGCGTCCAAGTGGATCGAGGTCATGATAGCTCAGGTGGTAGAGCAGCGGCATATCTATCCGAAGGTCGTGGGTTCGAATCCCGCTCGTGACACTGACTTTTTTATCTCAACTAAAAACCTTAATTTATTGACAGATATTAATTGGTCAAGCGGACCACGAAAACTATCGACTTTCATAAGTTAAAATGAAGTAAATCTTTACTAAAGCTCTCCGTGGCCATTTCATTTGTCGCCGAGAATCAAATAGATTACGCGGCATTTCAAAAATGCCAAAAAGGAGGGAAAATTCAAAAGGTGGGTTGAGATGGGAAGTTAGTGTCCGAGTGGATCGAAGTCACGAAAGCTCAAATGGTAAAGCAGCGGCGTATTTAGTCGAAAGTCGTGGGTTCGAATCCCGCTCGTGACACTGACTTTTTTATCTCAATTAAAAACCTTAATTAATTGAAAGGTTTTAAATAACAATGAGTGGTGGTCTTAATGACCTATAATATTTTTCTATCAAGATTGGCATTGCTGTTTTGTATAAAAGAACATTTTTTCATATCCCATCAAAAGCTAAATAAGACAGAGAGGTTGTAAAGGTAGTCTGGAAATGGGAACGACTAATTGTGAAAAGAGATTGAATTGAAATTCAACTTCTCTTCCATTCCTTCTCCCGGTTTGTCGCACGTGTTAGCGCCGGGGTCGACGACGGGGAGGAGAGTATTTAAATGAGCCCTTAATCCGTCAAAAGGGTGGTGAAAGACAATTCCTCCCTCCGAAGGGCTCTCTGACTGACTTAGCCGCAAATTAGAATTAGAAGGGCTACAAGTCATCCTCGATTCCTGAGACAATGCATTCCATCGCTGCTTACATTCCATGCGAGGAGGCCAATCGATCCACACCCGCCTTGATGCTTGAATCATCACCATTAACATCCAACTATCTGACAAAGTTCAAGTATACAACAAAAAACTATTCGTGTGAAAATCAGACTCAAAATTTAAAAGTTCTGGAACAAAACAGAATCAGCAAAAGTCATATCAACCCGCGAGGAGCCGGTATTTTAAAAAAATCGTATTTGTGCGTTGTGGAGATTTGAACCCGAAACAGTGATGAGTCCCCGCGCCAACATCTTAGAACTAGATGGGCCCTCCGTAGAACGTTTATTCTTCTCATTTCTCTACTACTTCAAATTTTTTCGTTCTGTAATCGAATATATAATCCCTAACATAGAATTTACGCAAAAAATTTTATTGGCTTTACAATTTATATATTAGTCAGAATACACTTACAGTATATCATAAATATTTCTCGGCTTTTGTAAGGTTGTAGAGTGAAAGATAATTCCATGGGCGACTTCGAGAATCAAACCAACGACCGCGGTCTACGAGCCGAGAGTCTGACGCATTAACCACTCAGCGGTCATCAAACAAAAACCAATTGTAATTTAGGACTACATTTATTTTTAAAATTTCATCTTCTGACGGGATTAATTAATAATCAAAATTTTTAACATGTATAACATAAAAGATACAATCCTAAAAAAAAGCCTAAGTTTGCAAAGCTTCTTGTAATTAATGACAATCCTGGGGTTTGGCAAGATCTCTCTCTCTCTCTCTCTCTCTCTCTCTCTCTCTCTCTCTCTCTCTCTCTCTCTCTCTCTCTCTCTCTCTCTCTCTCTCTCTCTCTCTCTCTCGACGTTATGTCGTTCAATTTCAAGAGTGGATCAGAATTTGAGCAAATTCTGCGACATTAAATAAAACCTCATTCATTCACACATACTCACTCTCTCTCTCTCTCTCTCTCTCTCTCTCTCTCTCTCTCTCTCTCTCTCTCTCTTTCACTCCCTGTTTCTTTTCTATTTCTCTCTCTTTTGTATCTTTCTCTCTCTCTCTCGACGTTATGTCGTTAAATATACGAGTGGATCAGAATTTGAGCTAATTCTGCTACACTAAATAAAACCTCATTCATTCTCTCTCTATCATCCTCTCGCTTTCTCTCTCTCTCTCTCCCTCTCTCTTTTCTTTTTCCCTCTCTCTTTTTTCTATCTCGCTATCTCACCTATTTCTCTCTCTCTCCTTCTCTCTTTTCTATTTCCCTCTCTCTTTTTTCTATCTTGCTATCCCCCTATCTCTCTCTCTCTCTCTCCTTATCTATCTATTTATTTATCTGTCTAGCTATCTAGCACGATCAGTTATTTATTTTTTTTCATCTCAGGAGCAGAGGGTTGAAAACTGCTTTTTCATATTCTACTGTTGGTCTGCTGGAACGGCTTCTTCTTCCTGACAATTTACTTTGAATTTTTGCACCCTTGGTAATATGTAATCAAAGCAAGAATTTTATCTAGTCTTTAAACACAGTAACAATCCTTTTCACAAAATATCCGTATTTTCAATAATACTTACGTTTCTTCTTCCAAATCAGTTGTTTTAAGATTTCGCAGAACATTTTTTTAATGTTTACAGGTTATTAAGTTGAGCTTTCGGTTAATGATAAAGATATTATTGACTACTAGCTTATACTGGTATTTATTATTTATTATTATTATTTTGTTGTAGCTGGGAGCGAATTTTGGCAAACGCTAACATGTAAACAGACTTGGTCAACCTAAAGATGAAGATCTTATCTTAGGATCTTATCAAAGAAGTTGCATTTGGAACCGCAACTCTAACAGATAAATTGTAAGAAATAATAGAAGCATACAAAATCTCGATGCTATTCTCGAATAATTAAGCATAATACAGCTTTCAGCATATTGAAAACGTTTCATCAGGCATTGTTGTCCGATTAGTCCTTGTTTTCAGTAGTAGTTTAGATAATAACAGAATTTTTCATCATAATTTGTAATAACGAATAAAAGTAGGCAGTGTTAAAAAAGGGTTAGATAAAATAAACAGTTGTTAGATTTCTTGTTGTTGCCTGAAACTGATTGGTAGACTTGCCTATCATGACTGCACGTTTCGGCTTATCGCCAAACAAAATGATCGGAAATAACCAAAAATATAAACAAGTTAAACCTAGAAACTCTATTATTATGCCCATTCGGCAGGAAAATTTTCTTTTGAGAAATCGTGTGGCGTCCTTATCGTGGAAGATTTAAGTAGACAGCAACATTCAACAGCTGCCATATTTGACAATTACACACAAAGGAATATTATGTCAAGATAAACATTGATTGATATTTTTTCGTTCAGACATGGAAGGTCGAGTGAGCCCGGGCCGATTTTGACGGCCTCAAAGGAAATAGAGCGGAGGTGACGTCAGTTTCCGATAGGGCGAGGGTTAAGTCGGTACCAAGCACCAGAGGAAATCCTGGTAGGAAATGAACCCGCTTTCCTAATTATTTTGACGACTTGAACCACTTTTCTAGGCCGGATGCGTTGACGTAGAACATCGTTACTGATAAAGTAAAAAACAAAATTTCCTTCCATCTCCCAGAGACAGCAAATCCATTCAAAACACGTCGAACCGACGTTCCAAGAGAGAAAAAGCTGCTTTTCCCTTGTAAATCTTAAGACCGAGGCCCTGAATTATTTAGCGGGCAGAGGTAACCCGCCGGAATTACAATTTCATTTATCATCCGGCCGCCTAATTTGTTCCGAGAAAGAAATCCGGAGGGGCCTGATGTAAAACAATAGGGCACAATTACAGGGCGGCCGTTGAGACAGAAATTGTTTTCTGCAGAACCCCAGAAGAAACCTGGGGCGACACAATTACCGTCAGACTCTGGGGAGGGTGTCAGCCGCAGTCATGGAAAAATTAACGTCCGTGACAAATAGACTCGGATGTCGGTCGGTTGGACTCATCATATTTCACGAGGCGACCCGTTCTAAGCTTTCTCGAACTAACCGGACCACAGACACAAGGCTCAGGCCGTGACTAACATAAAATTACAAGCATACAACATATCAGGCTAAAGATGAAGCTCTAATAAACACAACGAACACACTTGATGTATTGTACAGTTGATTGAAAGATTTGGGTTTGTGGGGTGGTATTTTATTTGTCAGATGCTTTTCGACGTTTCGCCAGCCATCCTTTTTGCCCAGGACCATTAAGTGTTTGCTGCGTCCATTTGTTTACGTGGCCGTATATTAGTTCAAAAACATTTCAAAAATCATAGATCAATATGAAAAGCGTTCTCTCTCTCACTCTCTCTCTCTCTCTTTTTTTTTATCTTTCTTTCTCCCTTTTTCTTTCTCTCTCTCTCACACACACACCCACCCACTCACACAGACGTACACACTTACTCTCTCTCACATTCTCTCTCTCTCTCTCTCTCTCTCTCTCTCTCTCTCTCTCTCTTCTCTCTTCTCTCTTCTCTCTCTCTCTCTCTNTCTCTCTCTCTCTCTCTCTCTCTCTCTCTCTCTCTCTCTCTCTCTTTTCGACGGTTTCATTCTCTCCTCACTCTCGCTATTTCTCTTCTATCTATATATTTCTAAAATGTTTATACCTCTCACCTTTTTTTTCTTTACTCACTCATTTTTCAGACTCTTTTCATCTTTTGCATTTAATGTATATTTCTTTCTATCTCTCTCATTCTCTGCTTACTTCTTTTGTTTGCTGTTTCTACATCACTCATTCATTTTTCTTGTTTTTACATCATACTCTCCCGCTTACGTTCTCTCTCTCTCTCTCTCTCTCTCTCTCTCTCTCTCTCTCTCTCTCTCTCTCTATTTCTTTCTGGATCTCTCATTCTCTGTTTCACTCCCTCATTTTTCTTCATTTTTTTAACAAAGATTCCTTTATGCTCTCACTCTCTCTCTCTCTCTCTCATTCTTTCTTTCTTTCATTCTTTCTTTCTTTCTTTCTAATTATTTATTTATCTATCTACACATTTTTTTAATTTCTCCGATTGGTTGCTAAATTTGATCAATATTTAAAGATCAACCCTACCAAAGGAATTAAAAAATAATGCGCAAAAATTGATTATAAAGATACATTGTTTATAAGAATAGTAACCTATTGATGGAGAAGATTTGGTGCAAGAAAATATTGATACACGTAAACTTAGTTTTAGTAATTTAATTGTAGGAAATTGGATTTTTCTTGAATAAATTAAAAATAAAAGCAGTCAGATCACTGACTAGATCTTCTCGTTCTCGCTGAATTGCAAACGTAAGAATTTAACAGTTATAAGCACAAAAAATATTTTGTTTAGAATTCATCAGCTATAATATCAACATGTTTTGTAAGAAATTCACACGATATACCGCAAGCTATCAAATTGTTTGGCCCATTGATTATTTATTTTGTGGCAAACGGCCGTTGATGCTATCACGGCACCGGGGACGTTGAACAAAAACGGTTTTCGGGTCAAAACAGTATTCACGATCCTGTTTTGTTGGCCCGGTTATTGTGAAAGCGCCGAAATTTCGGCCGGGCCCCTTTCATATTTTAAACGGGGCGGTGCCCGGTGCACGTAGCGCATCCGTTCCAGATAGGGCCTGATGCGCGCGTGCCTTTATCATCGGCCCGGCCTCTTATCTAGGCTAGCCTCCCGATGCACAAAACGGCATGTGGGGAAAAAAACGGCCCAAAACAAAGCGAGATTGATAGAGCCGTTCAACGGCCACCTGTTGAGCGGGCTCTTCGCATTTTTCAACAGCCCCACTCTCACCCACACGCACAAAGGGGCTCCCAGGATAACAGATTCGACGTAATTTTTATTTTATCGTGTTAACAGAAAAAACATTGTATAAAATTAAATAATTAACGTATTTTTGGAAATTATGTACAAAATAAAGATTAGATTAGTTTTTAAGAACCTTATATAAACACGAACAGGCAAAAAATTTCACCCACTTAATAATATAACTTTATTTGTATATATTTATGAAAGTTTCATGTTTTTTTAACGTTTAATAATTCAGTCTTTGACTAAAAAAGTAAAAAAAAAGTAGAATGCTAAGGAAAATTAAAAACAAAGACGGACAGATAAAATTTGTTTTAAAGATTATTCGGAGATCGTGAGATGCGGTCTGGTGTGACGTAGGTTTTAGAAAACATTTTCTTTATCGTGCGAACGTTTCGATCTTTATTGAGATCATCTTCAGTGCTTAAAGTGTTTGTTTTCTGCGTAATTGTGCCATTCTTGCGTGTCGTGTTGAGAGTGCACGATGTTATATTGCGTAATATTCAATTACGCAGAATACAAACACTTTGAGCCCTGAAGATGATCTCAATAAAAACCGAAACGTTTTTTTCCCATCGTCGGCTCTTTTTACCTCAAAGAAGCCCACTCCTTATACAAAAATGTCTTTCCATACCGACTTCCTTTCCCCCCTTTAAAAATCCAACGTATATAAACATAAAACAGCAATAACTCACTGGCATTCTCAATACGACATGTAGCAATGGCACAATTACGCAGAAACACATTGAGTGAGTAGCCATACTTTGATTGAATATAAAAAATATTTATTTGAATTGTATAAATTCACTTTTTTCCACATTGTACATGTTTTTGTTAAATTTAAACAATGTTTGTAAATCCCAGGCCATGAAGATGATCTCAGTAAAGATCGAAACGTTGACACGATAAAGAAAATGTTTTTCTAAAACCTACGTCACACCAGACCGCATCTCACGATCTCCAAATAATCATTGTCTAACGGTCACTAAACGCCACACATTTGTTTTAATTTTGTTTCAGATTTTTAATTTCCATATCGCGTATTTCCTCCTCTTACCATCATTACATCTCGAAGACGCCTCGGCATACTTTCGACAGTACAGTATGGAAATGTCTCTTTGCTGGAGGCGCCCATTTTCTTCAAGATCGTGATGGCGTGCTCTTATTTGTCTTTTGAGGTTATCCCATAAATGTTCGATGGGGTTTAAGTCGAAAGAACGGGGGGCTGGCCAGGCTAAGACCCTGATGTTATGCTGTTGAGGGTACGTTTGTACTATGCGAGCGACATTTGGACGCGCATTATCGTGTATTAGAAGTAGGATTGTCGCTGATTTCATCGAGGATAGGCCCATGATGTTCCAAAATTTCATCCTCAGAGCTAGCGGCCGTAATAGACACTCCACTAACAACAACGAGAACTCTGTGCGACTCTCAATTGAGATTCCTGCCCACACCATCACTGCGCTACGTTGAAAAGGTTGGCTCTGGGAAAAATTCCAAGCTTCGTACCTGTCATTTCGCCTTTTCTACTCTCTTTTACCCCCATCTTGAGATCGCAGAGCAAATCTACACTCGTCTGTAAAAAGTACAGCAGACCAATCGTCCAAAGACCAATGGCTGTGTTCTCAAGGAAATGCGAGCCGTGCAATTTTGTGTGTTCTGGTCAATTCTGGTTCTCTTACAGGGCGAAAAGCCATCAGTCCATATCGATTTAATCTTCTTCGAGCAGTGCGTTCAGAAATTTGGACACCTAGAATTTCCTGGAGGTGATTAATCGATTGAACAGTAAGGTACCAGTTTCGCAAAATTCTCTAAATCAAATTCGGTCATCCTGTGGTTCTGTTACATTAGGGCGTCCAGAACCTGGCCTTCTATGGTGGGATCATTCTCAAAAACGTCTAAAGCTGTCTTGCAGTGTTTCGTAGGGAACTCCGAGGGGAACAGCCGCATACCTGATGGAACGTCCATTATCAATGAGTGCCACATCACGCGCAACATCCTCAGCACTAAGTGGCATTTTTAAGTTTAAAAATTGAACTTAAGAAAACAAAGATGAAAATTGAACGGTTTATTAATTCAGAATTCAAACGAGTCTGAATCTACATTTTAAATTCCGTAAAAATTTAACATTGAAAAATACTTTATCCTTGTTTTGGATTAATGATTAAATGTGTTTACCTCTAATTGATATTCCCAATTTAAAACATAGCATAAACAAATATTTATTGGTAAAAACAACGGGACAAATTAAGTGCAGAATTTTCTTTTATCGAGAAGATGAAAAAAAATCAATTGGGTGGAATTTTTTGCCTGTCAGTGTATATCACATGCAACTGCAGTCTGGTGTTCTTAATAAAATTGCAATAAAAATCAAATTCGATTTTTCAGGAAATCGTTTGGTTGTTGTATATCTTTTTAAAGATAAAACAGTTTTTTTTTTTTGTGTGGATAGTTTTCTTTGAAGAATAAGTCACACCTTCAAAAGGCATAAAAAAACAAAGAAGAAGGCATCATTGCAAAAACGAACAATTGTACAATTTGAATAATTCAAATCCTCTACTGAGCTGATCATAATAGCGATAATTTTCCTTTATTCTTGGATCATGAATAATGTTGGTTTTTCAACCATTTCTTGTGGTTGGAGAGACCACCTTGAATTTGCCCCGTTTGCAGTCCGGGGATCGAATCCTGCCACTCTTGAATTTATAATCTTGAAATTATTTATTTAAGATTATGATTATTTATTTGAGAACTGTTTAAAAAATGTAAAAATAAATCCAGTCAATTTCCTGACAGTCTAATTAGCCCTATAAATACAATTGCTTAAAATGCTGTTAACAGTATTAATTTCTAAAACCTAAGTATAAAATTACATAAAAATTATATAAACAAATTCTCAGCTATGAAATATACTTTTAGGAAGAATGAACAATATAGTGGATAAATTCAAGGAATCGTACTGTCAATTGTCTGCACTCTGTAATAAAAAATTAATAATTTAAGTCTTTAATAGCGTAATTTATGGGTAAAAATTTTAATCATTTACTGTTATCACTTGATAGAGGATATTGTTAATTACCCAAGTTAGTTTTAAAAGTTGCAAATACGAGTCAATCCTTCATCCATTCGATCACCTCACGTGCCGATTCTTCTAATTGACTGATGGTAGCAATTGTTTGTTTCCGTAAGGCCGCTAAGTGATGGATGGAGGCCCACTGTAAAACCACCCCGTTTTTGTTGGTTTTCCAACTGCTAGCTTCTGGAAGCTGATAATTAAAATGATAATGGCTAGGGGAGAGAGGAAATAGAAAGCGGAATTCGCCTTGATGACCGACACTTGAAGGTAACAGGCGGGCTGATGAAAGCGCTAAGATTTTCTTAATTAGAAAAAAGGGTTGGCGAGGATTTTTTTTTAAACTCGAAATAACGTTTAACGGGTCGTAAAAGAAATGAAACGCCCATCTTCTGGAGAGGGGCCTAATTGCGCTTATATTATTACCCTCCTGGAACGCGTGAGGGGCGAACTTGTTTTTGCGGTTGCCGCGTAGTGACCCTCCCATTGCCTGTTTGCTTAGGACAGTTCATTTACTCTCGGTTCAATACACCGCTGAACAAACATTTGTAGGCACGCAGACTTTGTGTATTGTGATAAAAGGCCCGGTAAATATGGGCCGGTAATCTTTCCGGCTGTACAACAATTGCCTCGTTAAATTAACAGTGTGCAAACAGTACAAACAGAAAACTGATAAATCATCGGTTGTTTTGACAGTAGTTTGGTCAGTCTCTGGTTGATTTGTTATCTGAAATCCCAAATTGGACTACACGCCATCATTTGACTATATAGCAGCACTTTCTATCTAGTTCTGAAAACATTAATTTTCAAACTTGTTTATTTGTATGTTTTTACTCTGTCTTTTATTTACTTATCTATTTCTCACTCTCTCCCTCTCTCACCCTCTCACTCCACACATACACACACACTTATAAAATAATAATATTAACATAGCATAGAGTAATAATAGTAAATAATATATGAACCCGCTGTAATTTAAATAAAGAAAATTTAATCATTGAAATGTTGTCTCCTAATCATTCTCTCGCTTTCTCAGTCAATTTTCCATTTTTATAATGTCGCTCATGCTCTCTCTCTCTCTCTCTCTCTCTCTCTCTCTCTCTCTCTCTCTCTCTCTCTCTCTCTCTCTCTCTTTCTCTCTCTCTCATACTTTCTGTTCCCACACTCTCCTTCCATTGCATGTTCTTTATCATACTCCCTCTCGCTCTCTCTCTCTCTCTCTCTCTCTCTCTCTCTCTCACTCTCTCTCTCTCTCTCTCTCTCTCTCTCTCTCTCATACTTTCTGTTCCCACACTCTCCTTCCATCATATGTTTTTTTATCATACTCTTTCTCTCTCTCTCTCTCTCTCTCTCTCTCTCTCTCTCTCTCTCCTACTTTTATTTAACTCCTTTCTAATGTGTCTTAATGAGAAAAAATATAAATAGATAAATGGAAATAAAATTTCCGTAATAACTGAAAAATAAATTACATATTTTTGATATATAATCTCTTCTTTATATAACAAAGAGTGCAATACATTGTGCCAATAAAAATAATAAAGCCCAGAAATTAAGAAACTACTTACACAATAATTGCTGACATTGAACATGCTACAGAAATAAAATCTTGATCCTTAAGTAGGGTGAGGGGTAAATAAAAGAGGCACCTTTTGCTAAATGCCTTGTTATTTTTGGAAGAGGAGGTTTTATGTTTAAAGGTAACTTCTTTGACAGTTTACATGATCGGCTCTCAAGGGGGTGGATGACACGCAACGATACCAAAGCCCAGGGGACACGCGAGCCGCGGCGACAAGTCAATCACAATTATGACGCCTAGGCCACCGCGGAGGAAATGAAGTTGTTTATCTTTCGGCCATAGCAACTCGAGGAAATTACGTAATTAACACCTTGTCGATTCTGTTTTTGGCCGGGTTGTCGTCGCTATCGGCTAGGCGAAACGTTTTTCCCCCGATAGAAAAGCCGGAGAAGCGAGAGTTCCTCGATACCGATCAGCATTGATTCACCAAGGTGAATGCTTCATTAATGAACGGTGAAATTTAACCTTTTGTCATCCGTACTTTTGTCCTCGTGGAACTTATTTCTTAAACTTCAAATTCTTCTAACAACTTATCCTCATTAAAATACATCATGCAATTAGGAGTGGTGGAGAGAAATGAATAATTCTTTTGTGATAGTTGATTAAAATTAAGCACAATTTTTCATGAAATCTGAAGAAACAGAACAATTCTGAAATAATTTTTCTGAAAAATCACACCAAGCGTAAAATATAAAAACTATGTCTGTATAAATATGAAATTTATTTTTCAGTTATTAAGGAATGTTTATTAACATTTGTCTACGTGTATTTTTCTCATTAACACACATTAGGAAGGAGTTAAATAAATGTAGGAGAGAGAGAAAGAGAGAGAGAGAGAGAGAGAGAGAGAGAGAGAGAGTATGATAAAAAAACATATGATGGAAGGAGAGAGAGATTAGAGAGCGATATTTTATTATATTATTAGAGATTAATAATATAATAAAATATCATAAATAAAATAATAATATAACGTATTTATGATCATGTTGAACGCATTATTTATCAATCACATTCGAGAGAATTCACTTCATTTCCTTGGGGAAAAAAGTGAAGGCGTGAGTGAGATCAAGAGAGAGAGAGAGAGAGAGAGAGAGAGAGAGAGAGTGATAGAAGATAGAGTGAGTAAAAGGGAGAGATGATGATGATGAGGATGATGAACGCTTTATTTATCATCACACAAGACTTGGTCTCAAGAACCATTCTTACATCTAATGTGAAGTACGATGGTTACTAAGTTTAACTTACATCTAATTTATTAAACATTAATTACACCAAATAACCTAATTTTTGTGGTCAGTAGGTTCCATCTATTCGTTCTGCATTGAACATTTACTTAAAATTGCTTATTGAAATAAATATTCTAATTTACATAATAATTGAGCAATTAAAAAGCAAATTACTAATAAAATAAGTGAACAAAAATACTTTTCAATACAATGCAGTACAAATAATGAATTATAAATTACCAACATAAATCTACAAATAAAACTTAGAAGAGAGAGAGAGAGAGAGAGAGAGAGAGATAGAGATAGAGAGAGAGACAGAGAGAGAGAGAGAGAGTGAGTGAGTGAATGAGAGAGATTATAAAAAGGAAAAATGAGTGAGAAAGGGAGAAAAACAGTTGGGAGACAAAATTTCAGTTATTAACTTTTTTTTTAAAGAAATGCAGTAATGCGAGCGTAAGGGGAAAAAATGAGAATAACAAAAATTAATATTTAAAGAAAAGAAAGAGGAACATTGAGTGAAAGGAGAGAGAGAGAGAGAGAGAGAGAGAGATTGGTAGTAGATAGGTAGGGAAAGAGAGAGCGGGAATGAGAGAGTGAGTCAGTAAGCGAGAAATAGAAAGAGTGAAAAAGAGAGGGGGACAGTGATACGGAAACAGAGAGTACGATAAAATAAATAAAAACATATGTGAGTGAGCGAGAGAAATTCTTGGCATGGAAGGTGAAAAAGTATGTGAGAGATTATGTTTTAAAAAAATATAAATTAGTGAAAGAGAGGCCAAATTTAATTTTTCTTTAAGTGAGTATGAGAAAAAAGGGCGATAATTCGATCATTTACAGTTAAAAAAGGAAGAAGTACTTCTAAGTAAGGAAGAAAGTAAGTATTAGTTATTCTTTTTATCTCAGGTTTTTGGTAGAGGTGAAAAGTTACTGTCATGAGCGGGATTCGAAGTCACGTTAGCTCAAGTGGTTAGAACAGCGGCGTATTTAGCAAGGTCGGGGGTTCGAATCCCGCTCGTTACACTAATTTTTCATCCCAGCCAAAAACCTTAGATAAAAAGAATAATTAATTGGAATAACTAGTAGTACGGTCAATTATGATCACTAAGTAAATATGGAATAAGTATTACCTTAAGCGAAAAGAAAGAGATAGAGATAGATGAATGTATAGACAGGTAACTAGAATTAGAGAGAGAGAGAGAGAGAATGAGAGTTTGTGAGAAATTGAGAGATACAGAATGAAAGAGAGTTAGAGAAAGTACAGAGATAGAGAAACAGAGAGAGGGAGAGAAAGAAAGAGTGAGCGAGAAAGAGAGAGAGGGGGAGAGAGACAATGAGAGGGAGAGTACGATAAAAAAGAAACAAACGTGGTGGAAGGAACAGAAATTATGAGAGAGAGAGAGAGAGAGAGAGTGAGAAAGAGAAAGGGAGACAGACAAACAGAAAGAGAGAGAGAGAAGGAGAGAGAGAAATTATTTCCCATTGGGAGTCGTAGTGTAAGTGTAAGAAGTAGGGGAACAAATTAGGTTATATACATATTAAAGTGGAAAAACAAAAAAAAACGTTTAAAGCCTGGATTCAATAATTGGAAAGTTTAATTAAAAAAAAGAAGGAATGCCTGAAAACGCCGGTATATTTTAACAAAAAGTAAAATTTCTTAAGATCCGTTTTCCAGTAATAGCTTATGACATTTAGTGATATCGGTACACATGAAAAGAGATGTACCATTGAAGACCTATCCTTCCGACTCGTTTCGACTCGATTTCCGTTATTTCGAAAGAATGAACAATAAATCATAAGGGGCTAACGTAGTCCACCCTTGTTCAAGAGAGTGTGAGAACAGGGGAGGAAGGACTGTTGGCCACTTGTCCGTAGCACATGATACATGCAGCTGGGGACGTCCGGGAAGGGTGGTGAATGCTAAGAGGTGCTGGTTAAGACAGGGGCACACATGGAACCGATCAATACCCTCCTAGGACTCGTCTTAATTAGCGAGGAGGGTTCGGACTTGCCCACCGTAATTCGGGCGAGGAGAGTTCCAACAACTAAGGGAAAACCGAGTCTAGAGAAGTAAATTGCAAAACGTTGTACTATTAGGAAGTTGTTCGTAGTGAATAATAAATATTTATTACGCCTATTTTGCTGAATTGGATCATTTACATATATTTTCTTGTTATGTTTTAGTACGTTTCGTGTATTTTTTTATCATTATTTTTATTTACAATGTTACACTTGACAGATATTTAATTGTATGACAATACAATAATTTTTCTCCCTATTCTGTTGCAGATCCATTGAGAAGGGCCGGGGCTGGAGGGATGAACAAGGTAAGAACGGAACTGCCCCTAAGGGCAGGGCATAACCATTTCATTTATATACAAGGGAACAAACAAATCTCACTCCGTTCTCTTTTGAATTCCACCCAAAAATCAAACATTGATTTCCTATTTGAGAGCCCCTGGGGAAATTCAGTCCTTCGCATTGGCAATTACAATACATGAATGGCATTACTGTTTCCCCAGTGCGCGTGAATTATTTCCTCGTTGTCACCCAAAAAAAAATAATAGTTACAGTGCTCTTTAGCTTGCAAAAAAAAAAGATTGTATCATAAATGTAAACATTTTCCATCTCCACCATGTTATTTTTTTCCCCTCCGACAAACAGAAAAGTGCTAAAATATATTCAATTAACTCCTGGTAATTAAGGCGGGGATTAGGAATGGAATCCTTTTGGGTGTAATACATCCATTAGTCGAGGACAACGTGTTACGCCCGGGCTATGAAGACTGGGAGCCCGCTAGGGGGATGTGGACAGGTTTTTAGATAGAGATATGACCCCCGGGGGAAGTAGGCGGGACTCCAACAGGAAAAACCTAATGCTGCTATGTTGTCCTCACGAGACGGTGGACATTCTCATTACGTCCACGGATTCCTTTTATCCGAAGAAATAGCCCCATTTACGACCAGTTAGGTCAAAACAGTCTTTATTGAATTGCCTGATTTACCATGTACAATTTGATGTAGTTGGATAAAAGTTTCAACCTTAGGAGTTTCATTGGAAACGAGAATAAGTTGGGCACAAAATACAGCCAAACTTATAGAGCTGTCTATTCCAAAATATTGTTATACTTACCTCACCTCAAATCATTTATATTAATTTACTAGACATAGTATTTAATGGATTATAACGCAATTTACAACCCTATCTCTATTTACAGTCTGTGTGTAGAACTATCTTTTCTAAAAAGTGAATTGATGCTCACCCCCACATCATATTTCGAACCTTGTCATCGATGACTTGATCTTTATGTTAAACTGATCGACAATCATTAGATCCGCCTATTCTCGCTGGTATAATCATTTCACCGTTGGTTCGTCCACTCCCTGACCAACCAACACCACCACTTTTAGACCTAACGGAAACTGAAGCAAACAAGACCAGGAGAGAAAGGGCGAGAGAATGAATGCATGAACGAACGATTTAATTACAGAAATACACGGAAAGTTAGTTCCTTCTAATTATTATGCAGTGATGATTGAGAAGAAAAATTGGAGTCACGAGCAGGATTCGAACCCAAAGGTTTTTTCTTGTCAACCATCTTTGCATAAATATTAGAAAAATAGATAACAATAAACCAATAACTAATTAAATACAGTTAGTTCTCATAGAACTTTCTTACACTTAACGTATAATTACAATTACAATTGTGGTCGTGTAATCTTACTTCAAACTTACTTATGTACTTAACATTTGATAAAGCTAAAACAAAAGAGAAAGTGAGAGAGAGAGAGAGAGAGTGAGTGAGAGAAAGAGAGAGGGACAGAGAGAGTGAGAGAGAGAGAGAGAGAGACGGACAGAGAGAGAGAGAGAGAGAGAAATATCTATCTTACTTTAAGCTTTAACTAAAATAAAACAACCTGTAATTTTTATATTTGTTGGGTCTTCGCAGTAAAAACATTTGAGCTTTGTTAAATTTGAAAATTCGAATAGGATTTTTAATTTTGTTTATACGTCTAGCTAAAGTCAAAAATTCAGGAAGTGCCGATGATTTTTTTCACTTTCTCTCTGCTTCGTACACCAATTTGTTATATTGCAGAACCACTGGATTTTACACATGGTTTCGGCTTTTGTTAAATGTAACTATTTAAACAAAAACTAAGGCTAATTTGTAAAACACTAAATGAGTTTTTTTCCAATTAATTAAGGTTTTGGTTGAGATAGCTCAAGTGGTAGAGGAGCGGCGTATTTAGCCGAAGGCCGTAGGTCCGAATCCCGCTTGTGACACTGACTTTTTTATCTCAACCAAAACATTAATTAACTGAAAAAGAATTTATTCGGTCAAGCGAACCACGAAACCTAATAAATATAAAAATAGGCTAAATGCAGTATTAAGCGAGAACAGGCGGAAGGAAAGTTTATTTCCCTTCAAAACGTGTCGTGTTACTTTGAACATCTACCAACAGTAAAACTCATGGTTTCATCCGACAATAAATTATAGCATTTGACTAAAAAGATTTAAATTGGTTGAACAATAAATAATGTATTATTTATGTGTTATTAATGTATTATACGAGGACAAAAATTGATTTCAGTCACCAGTCAAATCCACTCATGAAACACTTTTACTTTAACTTACTTGCAACTTTAAATGTAAAACTAAACTTCTTCTGTTATTAATCTGTTATTTATCTTCAGAGATACATGGATAAACCATTAAAGCAGTTTTGTTTTTATACAGGGTGAATTGCTACTCGTGCTACAAACTTCTCCAGTAGATTCTTCACCCTAAAATGAACAAAAAAGTTCATATTGTCCATGGTCCGATTCTCAACNCGGACCATGGACAATATGAACTTTTTTGTTCATTTTAGGGTGAAGAATCTACTGGAGAAGTTTGTAGCACGAGTAGCAATTCACCCTGTATTTCGCCACAATACCGAGTTACAAATGTCTCGATGATTTTTCAATTTCACACTATTCTAAGACCACTTTGTAATATCGGGTTCGAGCAGTAAAACGGGATTTTACGCCTGGTTTCCTCCGGTAATAAATGTTAGCATATCCGCCCTAAATATTCCCTCCCCCGTCCGTCTTTTATGCATGCCGCCCTGAGACGCATGTCGCAACAAACATGATATTGGATGGGGGGGCTACCGTAATACATATTAGGCGTATGCTAAATTATAAGACGCTTACCTCTTCTCCCCTTCTTGTACTATCAGCCTATCACGAGTATTACTTTAATCGAGGCTTTAACCCGAATAGCAAATGAATTAACGCGCAACGTATTAAATTTACTTAGTTTCCGTTGTTATTTCTTGTTGAGCATGTTTTTCCTTTAAATATAATGTAAATACAAAAGAAATGAACCAAATTGGATAGAGTTGGACTTTCAGTAAAAGAAGCAGAGAATATGATAATTTTCACGAAACTTTTCTACCTTCTAACTTTAAAAAATTTGAAATGTAATTGCGATTAACCTAAAACTATATAAAACTTAGAAAATAAATTCACTTTACTTTCAAGGCAAAATTTGAATATTTACAATTTATCTAAACAAATCAGTAGGAAAGTTAGGGTAATCGTAAAATTTATACTTTTTACTTTCGTTCATATTTTCAAAGACTTAATGAAATATAAGAAAACATATATTAAAATCATAACTAACACAATATCACAATATGCATCCTGACTCTTTTGTATGGAAGTGCGAAATGCACCTGCCCTTTATAACCTTCAACTAAATGTCTATGACAATGTCACATTAGTTTTTTACTTTATTTTCTTTGCTGGCAATTCCAATTAGCGGGGAAAATTAGAGAAAAACACGCTGACATTTGTAATTCAGCGTTAAAATTAATAGAAATGATGAATGCTGGAGCGATGGTGTTGTCCAATGTTTTCCTGTGTTCTAACCTACAGGTTGTTTTTTTTTTAACCAAGGGATAGTAGTTTTTTTTTGTATCTAATTCTGTTTTTGGGACAAATTGTAAGCCTTTATTTAATAAATTGTTTTCGTCTTTATTTAGTTCTATGTTTGTTAAGTTTATAACACTTGGATAAAATTTAATTGGAGTTTTTCGGTATTTATGAGTATTTTTATTTTTAAGTGTGTGCTTCTTGTTTTTAATTTTTTATCCAATATACTTTGTTTTTTATCAATGATAAATTTAACTTTTGACCGCGTATCATAATCGGATTTATCCCATTTTACTGCAGATTATAATGAGGCAAGTCTAATGTGCACAAGATATTGATAATAACGTTTTGTACCTCTTTGACTGTACAATTTATGTAATTGATTATTTAATATGTTTTTTGGCATTTACGTTGTAAGAGAGTTGAACAGTTCTTATTTCATTTAGCAAGAAGGAATTTTGGGGTTAGGTTTAATATCAATCATTGGGAATTGAACTAGATTGATTTATTATTTTTGAGCATGGAAGTCTTAAGTTAGAATAAAGTTTTAATAGTTCCATGCAGTGAAAAATTCCTAAATTTTTTGGATCTACGATACCGTGAAAACCCACACCAAAAAGTTTTATTGTAAGCTTGCCTCAACCAAAAAACTCCTCTGCATCCACAGGAAAGTAGGACACACCGATTCTATGGAAGCATAAACGGATAAAAGGATTCTGTGATAAATAATTTCCATATACATAACATTTATTTACTTATTTATTCAAAAAGTCCTTCCTGTTCGTTATCTGAGGGCCAAAATAGAGTAAAAACACTTAATGAATTGATAAACCAATTTTATATCTACAAAGCTACTTGCCACTATCCTCTTTTCGTAGTTGATTATTAAAAATAGACCAGACAAAAATAATTCATACCGTAATCGCCTATTTACAGTTACCACACGCATTTAGAATAATGTAATTGAAGTTAATTGTAAACAATCATTTGTTTTTCTGATATCGAATTTTACAAAAGTACTTACAGTAAAAAAATGCTCTCATAACAGTAGAATGAGCTCCAATCGCGATATTTCTCTTCTAACCCTAACGAGCCCAACTTTTCAAAAAGTATTTGCTGTAAAAAAAGAAAATCTACAGAAACATTTAGATGTAAACTATGTAATAACAATAATAATAAAACGAAAAAATTAATTTCAAACGTGTGAACAATATTGTGGAGTTCTCCTGCTTTACTTTTCATTTGTTTTTTTTTCCTTTTTTCTGGGTCTTTGGTTGGTTGGCTCTTGTACTTTCTTTTCGTTTGGCTCCCATTTGATTTTAACTTCTTCTGCTATGTGTCTCATTTTCTACACTAATTTTGCCCGGTTGCCTAAGAAGCTAAGATGATGTAGTATTTCTTCTGAATATTCCACTGAAAACTTCCACTATATCGTTGACGTGATCCCGATTCCGAATCTTTCATTTATTTTCATTTACTTACACATTTGTGTTTTTAAAAAATGAATTATAACAGACGTATGTTTCTGGTTCTATTATTTTTTGCACGTCTATTTGCAGGATACTCAAATTGTTGAGGTAAAAAAGGATTGTTATTTGCCTTTATAATTGTTATCGCCACTGAAAACTGACGAAACTAATCACTACATACATCGAAAAATATGTACATTCACAACATTTTAACATAATTAAGTAATTTTAATTCTCTGATTACGCTGAACTTATCTGAGCATCTTTCTCTTTAACGTAAAATATATAAGTTTATGTGTGAACATAATTCTTTAGATTGGTGTTAAAAGTTTAAAAATTGACAACAGAATTTATTAAACAATAATTAAATATTTTATTAAATCGAAAATAATTGCTACCTTAATTGCATAATGAACTAATCTCAAATGATCTAAGATTGCCCGGATTTTTCTCAAAATTTATATTTGTATTCCTCAAGAATCTGAGTTTAAGGTTCTTCTCGTTTTGTTTTCTTCTTTGTTTCACTTCGCTATATTGATGTTGTATGTTTTGTTTCGTACAATGTAAATTTTTACAGTAGAAATTCGTAGAATCTCTCCTTTCCCACCAAACAAAAAACCTGTTATTATTGTATGTATTTTTATTTGTAAAATAAACGACATAGTTCCATTAGAAAAGCTAATCGCTTCGGCGGTACATATACTAAAATTGGAACGATACAGAGAAGATTCATTAGAAAAGTGTATTGAGAGGGATTCTAAAGGAGATTTACTGTTTTCTCTTTCATTTGTACGATTTTAAAATTCAGATCGAAACTTATAGACCGAATTTCCAGTTTTTATGACTTTTCCCGTTTTCGGGTAATATTTTCGTTGTATATGATAACTGTTCAATTATAATATATCTGTTGTTGTTTTTTTTTCAGTCAAAAACACGTTTCACTTACATTTATTTCACCGACGTTTCGGAGGCTATAACTCCTTTCTCAAGGTATACAAGAAAAACGTCTACAACATACAAATACATTTAGTTTTTGGATTTTATATTTCAAACACCTTTAGGAGTAAAAACCCTTACTGGGATAAATCCTTTTTGTGTGAGTGGAGTCAGGTTCATACTTAAAAGTTAAAATTATATTTCGCCTCACACCTCGACCGTTTTGTGCAACAGGAGGAGAAGGTAATTCTTGTCTGTTAGCCGACTCCGGATCCTCTTGTTGTGAAAAAAGGAAAAATAAGGAATTCCTGCATTTTTAACCTTTAAAAATTATTGGCTTTGTATGAAACTACTTCGAGGTAACATTGATAATCTCACTCACCTACATTATACAAAAATTAAATATATGAAAAATCACAGGTGGAAAAAAGTGTTGCACAAAACGGTCGAGGTGTGAGGCGAAATATAATTTTAATTTTTAAGTGTGATCCTGGAAAAAACTTCACTCACACGAACAGGATTTATCCCAGTAAGAGTTTTTACTCCTAAAGGTGTTTGAAATATAAAATCAAAAACCTAATGTATTTGTATGTTGTAGGCGTTTCTCTTGTATACCTTGAGAAAGGAGGTATGTCCTCCGAAACGTCGGTGAAATAAATGTAAGTGAAACGAGTGGTGTCACTTTTTGACTAAAAATCCCCCCCCCCAAAAAAAAAACCAACAGATAATATTTTCATCCCAAAATTTGTCTTTTTACCAATTAGGAAGGCCATGCAACTAGGAAGAACGGTTGTGGTAACGTTTTCGCATATAAAAGTGGCCAATATGCTGTTATCCCTCAGATGATGTGAAATGGTATTTATGCTGTGTGTATATTTTTATTAGCTAAAATTTTTCGTTATTCAATAGAGAAACGACGGCCAAACCGTTTCCCGCCTTTTTGTTTCAGTTCGAATACGGTCTTTTAATGTCAAAAAGTAGGCTATTTACACAAATTTTCATTTTTAAAATAAAAAAAGGCTTAAATGTTTTAATGTAACTAAATAATAGAAACAGTTAAGTATTTCTCTGAAATAATGTGATGAAGAAACGAATGAAATATAAAATCTCGTATCAGTAGTTTGTAAAATATTATTGTGATAAAACCAGAGTTACTGTTGATTAGATGTGTTGTAAACGCAAGGCAATTGCTTTCGCACGATCCTGATTTAACAGTTTACAGTTTGCTTTTGTAATTGTCGAGGGCGTTTGAGATATTGAGGGGTTTAGGAGGTAAATCCCGTCAGCTAAGGACCTCCTATCTAAAGGACCTGTGGAGTTATTTCACCCCGCCCTTGAAACCCGTTTCTGTGAGTGATGAGTCCCTTTAACCATCCCCTGTAAGACGAGACGAGGGTGCTCCCACGGGGTAACATATCGTGAGGATTGTACCGCGGATTTGCCGAGACAAATTGCGACCGGTGAGGAGGCAATCGGGGCCCGTCTTACGCTTTCTGCGGGTCTCCTTGTATTCATTCAAAAAGAAAAATTAGCCATGGAGAAAGATTAGTGTCGCAAAGGAGAAAAAATTTCCTGGCAATTTTACAATGGAAAATCAACAAAACAAGTAAAAATAAGCCAAGTAATCAATATTACAGAAAAATTTGTGGTGATTAGTGACCGTGAAACATTTTCTCTATCGTGCCAACGTTTCGATCTTTATTGAGATCATCTTCAGGGCCTGGAATTTACAAACATTGTTTAAATTTAAATTCCTACATGTATTTATTAAATTTAAACAATGTTCGTAAATCCCAGGCCCTGAAGATGATCTCAATAAAGATCGAAACGTTAGCACGATAAAGAAAATGTTTCTCTGAAACCTACGTCACACCAGAACGTATCTCACGAATTCCGAATAATTACAGAAAAAACTAGCAGGCCGTGTGTCCATAAAAACCAAACGAAATATTTTATATACATTTTCATTAAATAATATAGTAAACCAGAAATGGCTATCAGCAATTACATATAACATGTAACACCGTCAATTACGTATAACAATGTAACTAGTCAACTAACTACCTAGTCAAGACAGGTTTGCCATCTGTCAGAGAGAGGCAGAGAGGGAGAGAGAGAGAGAGAGAGAGAGAGAGAGAGAGAGAGAGAGAGAGAGAGAGAGAGAGAGAGAGAGAGAGAGAGAGAGAGAGAGAAAGCAATAGAGAAGGTGCGAAATATAATAAAGAGAGAGAGAGAGAGAGAGGGGATAAAAATGAAGAAAGAAAGAGAGCACGTGAGAGGAGGGAAAGAGAGAGCGCCAGAATGAAAGGGAAATAGAGAAGGATTAAGAGCGTGAGTAAGGAGAGAAATAAATAACGAGAAAATTAGACAACGCGAGATTGAGAAGAGAAACAAAAAGAGAAAGCAAGAGGAAAGATGGAGAAATAAAGAGGAGAGAAATACAAAAAAGATTGCGAAAGAGAGACGTAGAGATGGAAAGAAAAAATACAAAAGAATTTAAGAAAGTGGGATATGTGAGATTATTATTGATGATGGTAGAAAATAGAATGATTTTTCGAACAACATAATGATAAAAATTGTAAAATTTTATCTTCGTGAATTCTAGTCAATAATGACTCATCATGGACACCAGGCTGATGTGAAAAAATAATATTTCAATAGACCTATAATTAAACTTATAAAGAAAGTAAATGTCATATTCAATAAGTAAATTGGAAAAAAAACAATTCTTTCGTTAAGCTTTCGAAAAATATGACTTCATCAGGACTTTAAACTTATAATTATTCACAAGTTTAACAAATGTGAAAATTTATATGCTATGGTTATATCTATGTTATCAAACGTAGTAAATTTACAAGTTGATAGAGATCAGAGACCCATCAAATCCATATCACAATAGACATTGATGAAAAGAAAACTAGTAGTGAACTCGACTAGGGGAGTGGGTGTTTCTAATTGGCCTCATCCCTGGACGTTTTATTAAATAAATATTGTCATTTGAAGGTATTTTATATTCTTGTAAATTGTAAATGAAGAAATAGTTTAAAATAGAAGCCGAAAAAAATAGCTTTTTAATGGGTATTTAAAACAAAAACTTTTTTAATACTCAGTTGTTATTTAAAAGAAGCACGAAAATGTTTGTAGGAACAGATTTTTTAATTCCCTATCATCAAAAAAAAAAATGGGGAAGGTTTAAGGGGAGACATTGTAGAAAAGTACGAGAAAAAAAAATAAATTGGACCCCCTGTACCCCGTGAGGCAACTAAATCATAATTAAGGGAAATTTAAAAGTACGCAACGCAAATGTCGCCCGAGGGTTGATATCCCTCGTAGCAGAAGGGAATCTGGAAGACCCGGGTTTCACGGGGATAAATAATTGATGGAAGGAGGGAGGCAGGTGGCTAATCCCGGTGCACTTGACGTTCACACGCACCCCCGACGCTCATGTGAGACTTTCAACACCTCTTACACGTGTGCAAAGCTCAAAAAGATTCCCCAACCCTGTTTCCACCCCAGCCGATTACTGGGAAATTTCCCTCAGATCGGTTGAAATCGATGTATCACAAATCTACGACGTTTTTCTCATTTAAAATATATGAGATATTATTATTAGTCTTTATTTAATAAATTATTATTGTATACAATATACATAAATACGTTTTAAAATTAAAGACAGGCCCTTTGGTTAACTAAACCATCAAGAGGAAAACAGATCGATTTTAGTAACTCACGCAAACATATACAAAAAAATACACTGCCCATCTAAAAAACCGACCACCTGCTTATTACTCGAAAAAATGACCAACTTTGGAAATGCATATTTTCTCAGCCTTTTAGTCACAGACCTGCGTCTTATTTTGTAGAAAATTTTACCCCGAATAAGATTACTTTTTTAAAGGTTTTCCTTTTTCAGGCATTCATCAGTAAATTCAAAGATTCGGGAACATGTTAATTTTTGCACATTTTACGAAAATTTCAAATTGAGCTTTGGGGCCAGGAAATCGTTCTGCAGCAGCGCCTTTTAACAATCGATAAGAAATTTTAATAAGCTTTCGATTGGTCACCTTCCACATTGCCCGATTTCTCAACCGTTTTCGAATTATTCGCGATTTTTGAGCAAAAGACCTGGTTTTTTACGTGCTCAAGGAAAAAACGATCACTCTCTCTCCCGATTTTCAAGAATGCATAAATTTTGAAAAATCGTTTCATTCGCTAATCTTAAGTTGTACAACTTTTGTTCTGAGGACTTTTTAAATAAAATTGAACAGGAAAGCAACAATTCTAACTTTTTTCCTTTGACCTTTTCTGATTCGGAATGTTTCTGCTATCGATAACCACTTGTTTACCTCATCAGAGAAATTCAACTTTTCCTTCCTATTTCACAGATATTGTGGCAATTTTATTAAATAATAAATAACATAAAAAATAATCATAACAATAACAAATATAATAAATAATAATAATAATATAATAAAATATCATAAATAAAATAATAATATAACGTATTTATGATCATGTTGAACGCATTATTTATCAATCACATTCGAGAGAATTCACTTCATTTCCTTGGGGAAAAAAGTGAAGGCGTGAGTGAGATCAAGAGAGAGAGAGAGAGAGAGAGAGAGAGAGAGAGAGTGATAGAAGATAGAGTGAGTAAAAGGGAGAGATGATGATGATGAGGATGATGAACGCTTTATTTATCATCACACAAGACTTGGTCTCAAGAACCATTCTTACATCTAATGTGAAGTACGATGGTTACTAAGTTTAACTTACATCTAATTTATTAAACATTAATTACACCAAATAACCTAATTTTTGTGGTCAGTAGGTTCCATCTATTCGTTCTGCATTGAACATTTACTTAAAATTGCTTATTGAAATAAATATTCTAATTTACATAATAATTGAGCAATTAAAAAGCAAATTACTAATAAAATAAGTGAACAAAAATACTTTTCAATACAATGCAGTACAAATAATGAATTATAAATTACCAACATAAATCTACAAATAAAACTTAGAAGAGAGAGAGAGAGAGAGAGAGAGAGAGATAGAGATAGAGAGAGAGACAGAGAGAGAGAGAGAGAGTGAGTGAGTGAATGAGAGAGATTATAAAAAGGAAAAATGAGTGAGAAAGGGAGAAAAACAGTTGGGAGACAAAATTTCAGTTATTAACTTTTTTTTTAAAGAAATGCAGTAATGCGAGCGTAAGGGGAAAAAATGAGAATAACAAAAATTAATATTTAAAGAAAAGAAAGAGGAACATTGAGTGAAAGGAGAGAGAGAGAGAGAGAGAGAGAGAGATTGGTAGTAGATAGGTAGGGAAAGAGAGAGCGGGAATGAGAGAGTGAGTCAGTAAGCGAGAAATAGAAAGAGTGAAAAAGAGAGGGGGACAGTGATACGGAAACAGAGAGTACGATAAAATAAATAAAAACATATGTGAGTGAGCGAGAGAAATTCTTGGCATGGAAGGTGAAAAAGTATGTGAGAGATTATGTTTTAAAAAAATATAAATTAGTGAAAGAGAGGCCAAATTTAATTTTTCTTTAAGTGAGTATGAGAAAAAAGGGCGATAATTCGATCATTTACAGTTAAAAAAGGAAGAAGTACTTCTAAGTAAGGAAGAAAGTAAGTATTAGTTATTCTTTTTATCTCAGGTTTTTGGTAGAGGTGAAAAGTTACTGTCATGAGCGGGATTCGAAGTCACGTTAGCTCAAGTGGTTAGAACAGCGGCGTATTTAGCAAGGTCGGGGGTTCGAATCCCGCTCGTTACACTAATTTTTCATCCCAGCCAAAAACCTTAGATAAAAAGAATAATTAATTGGAATAACTAGTAGTACGGTCAATTATGATCACTAAGTAAATATGGAATAAGTATTACCTTAAGCGAAAAGAAAGAGATAGAGATAGATGAATGTATAGACAGGTAACTAGAATTAGAGAGAGAGAGAGAGAGAATGAGAGTTTGTGAGAAATTGAGAGATACAGAATGAAAGAGAGTTAGAGAAAGTACAGAGATAGAGAAACAGAGAGAGGGAGAGAAAGAAAGAGTGAGCGAGAAAGAGAGAGAGGGGGAGAGAGACAATGAGAGGGAGAGTACGATAAAAAAGAAACAAACGTGGTGGAAGGAACAGAAATTATGAGAGAGAGAGAGAGAGAGAGAGTGAGAAAGAGAAAGGGAGACAGACAAACAGAAAGAGAGAGAGAGAAGGAGAGAGAGAAATTATTTCCCATTGGGAGTCGTAGTGTAAGTGTAAGAAGTAGGGGAACAAATTAGGTTATATACATATTAAAGTGGAAAAACAAAAAAAAACGTTTAAAGCCTGGATTCAATAATTGGAAAGTTTAATTAAAAAAAAGAAGGAATGCCTGAAAACGCCGGTATATTTTAACAAAAAGTAAAATTTCTTAAGATCCGTTTTCCAGTAATAGCTTATGACATTTAGTGATATCGGTACACATGAAAAGAGATGTACCATTGAAGACCTATCCTTCCGACTCGTTTCGACTCGATTTCCGTTATTTCGAAAGAATGAACAATAAATCATAAGGGGCTAACGTAGTCCACCCTTGTTCAAGAGAGTGTGAGAACAGGGGAGGAAGGACTGTTGGCCACTTGTCCGTAGCACATGATACATGCAGCTGGGGACGTCCGGGAAGGGTGGTGAATGCTAAGAGGTGCTGGTTAAGACAGGGGCACACATGGAACCGATCAATACCCTCCTAGGACTCGTCTTAATTAGCGAGGAGGGTTCGGACTTGCCCACCGTAATTCGGGCGAGGAGAGTTCCAACAACTAAGGGAAAACCGAGTCTAGAGAAGTAAATTGCAAAACGTTGTACTATTAGGAAGTTGTTCGTAGTGAATAATAAATATTTATTACGCCTATTTTGCTGAATTGGATCATTTACATATATTTTCTTGTTATGTTTTAGTACGTTTCGTGTATTTTTTTATCATTATTTTTATTTACAATGTTACACTTGACAGATATTTAATTGTATGACAATACAATAATTTTTCTCCCTATTCTGTTGCAGATCCATTGAGAAGGGCCGGGGCTGGAGGGATGAACAAGGTAAGAACGGAACTGCCCCTAAGGGCAGGGCATAACCATTTCATTTATATACAAGGGAACAAACAAATCTCACTCCGTTCTCTTTTGAATTCCACCCAAAAATCAAACATTGATTTCCTATTTGAGAGCCCCTGGGGAAATTCAGTCCTTCGCATTGGCAATTACAATACATGAATGGCATTACTGTTTCCCCAGTGCGCGTGAATTATTTCCTCGTTGTCACCCAAAAAAAAATAATAGTTACAGTGCTCTTTAGCTTGCAAAAAAAAAAGATTGTATCATAAATGTAAACATTTTCCATCTCCACCATGTTATTTTTTTCCCCTCCGACAAACAGAAAAGTGCTAAAATATATTCAATTAACTCCTGGTAATTAAGGCGGGGATTAGGAATGGAATCCTTTTGGGTGTAATACATCCATTAGTCGAGGACAACGTGTTACGCCCGGGCTATGAAGACTGGGAGCCCGCTAGGGGGATGTGGACAGGTTTTTAGATAGAGATATGACCCCCGGGGGAAGTAGGCGGGACTCCAACAGGAAAAACCTAATGCTGCTATGTTGTCCTCACGAGACGGTGGACATTCTCATTACGTCCACGGATTCCTTTTATCCGAAGAAATAGCCCCATTTACGACCAGTTAGGTCAAAACAGTCTTTATTGAATTGCCTGATTTACCATGTACAATTTGATGTAGTTGGATAAAAGTTTCAACCTTAGGAGTTTCATTGGAAACGAGAATAAGTTGGGCACAAAATACAGCCAAACTTATAGAGCTGTCTATTCCAAAATATTGTTATACTTACCTCACCTCAAATCATTTATATTAATTTACTAGACATAGTATTTAATGGATTATAACGCAATTTACAACCCTATCTCTATTTACAGTCTGTGTGTAGAACTATCTTTTCTAAAAAGTGAATTGATGCTCACCCCCACATCATATTTCGAACCTTGTCATCGATGACTTGATCTTTATGTTAAACTGATCGACAATCATTAGATCCGCCTATTCTCGCTGGTATAATCATTTCACCGTTGGTTCGTCCACTCCCTGACCAACCAACACCACCACTTTTAGACCTAACGGAAACTGAAGCAAACAAGACCAGGAGAGAAAGGGCGAGAGAATGAATGCATGAACGAACGATTTAATTACAGAAATACACGGAAAGTTAGTTCCTTCTAATTATTATGCAGTGATGATTGAGAAGAAAAATTGGAGTCACGAGCAGGATTCGAACCCAAAGGTTTTTTCTTGTCAACCATCTTTGCATAAATATTAGAAAAATAGATAACAATAAACCAATAACTAATTAAATACAGTTAGTTCTCATAGAACTTTCTTACACTTAACGTATAATTACAATTACAATTGTGGTCGTGTAATCTTACTTCAAACTTACTTATGTACTTAACATTTGATAAAGCTAAAACAAAAGAGAAAGTGAGAGAGAGAGAGAGAGAGTGAGTGAGAGAAAGAGAGAGGGACAGAGAGAGTGAGAGAGAGAGAGAGAGAGACGGACAGAGAGAGAGAGAGAGAGAGAAATATCTATCTTACTTTAAGCTTTAACTAAAATAAAACAACCTGTAATTTTTATATTTGTTGGGTCTTCGCAGTAAAAACATTTGAGCTTTGTTAAATTTGAAAATTCGAATAGGATTTTTAATTTTGTTTATACGTCTAGCTAAAGTCAAAAATTCAGGAAGTGCCGATGATTTTTTTCACTTTCTCTCTGCTTCGTACACCAATTTGTTATATTGCAGAACCACTGGATTTTACACATGGTTTCGGCTTTTGTTAAATGTAACTATTTAAACAAAAACTAAGGCTAATTTGTAAAACACTAAATGAGTTTTTTTCCAATTAATTAAGGTTTTGGTTGAGATAGCTCAAGTGGTAGAGGAGCGGCGTATTTAGCCGAAGGCCGTAGGTCCGAATCCCGCTTGTGACACTGACTTTTTTATCTCAACCAAAACATTAATTAACTGAAAAAGAATTTATTCGGTCAAGCGAACCACGAAACCTAATAAATATAAAAATAGGCTAAATGCAGTATTAAGCGAGAACAGGCGGAAGGAAAGTTTATTTCCCTTCAAAACGTGTCGTGTTACTTTGAACATCTACCAACAGTAAAACTCATGGTTTCATCCGACAATAAATTATAGCATTTGACTAAAAAGATTTAAATTGGTTGAACAATAAATAATGTATTATTTATGTGTTATTAATGTATTATACGAGGACAAAAATTGATTTCAGTCACCAGTCAAATCCACTCATGAAACACTTTTACTTTAACTTACTTGCAACTTTAAATGTAAAACTAAACTTCTTCTGTTATTAATCTGTTATTTATCTTCAGAGATACATGGATAAACCATTAAAGCAGTTTTGTTTTTATACAGGGTGAATTGCTACTCGTGCTACAAACTTCTCCAGTAGATTCTTCACCCTAAAATGAACAAAAAAGTTCATATTGTCCATGGTCCGATTCTCAACNGAGAGAGAGAGAGAGAGAGATTGAGAGAGAGAGGGAGAGAGAGAGAGAGAGAGAGTGATAGAAGATAGAGTGAGTGAAAGGGAGAGATGATGATGATGAGGATGATGAACGCTTTATTTATCATCACACAAGATTTGGTCTCAAGAACCATTCTGACATCTAATGTGGAATACAATGGCTACTAAGTTTACTCTACTTCTCATTTATTAAACATTAATTACTTCGAATAACCTGATTTTTGTGGTCAATGCGTTACATCTATTCGTTTTTTCATTGAATTTAATATGTACTTACTTCAAATTGCCTATTAAAACAAATATTCTAGTTTACAGAATAATTGACCAATTAAAAAGTAAACTACTAATAAAATAAGTGAACAAAAATACAATTCAATACATTTAAGTACAAATCATGAATTATAAATTGTCAATATAAATCTAGAAATAAAACTTCTAGTCACTAAATAGTAATATAAAAACTAAAACAAAACAAAAACAACAAAAGAAATTAAATTTAAAACAGTGAATTTTTAGCGTCAATCATAACTTCATAAGAGGTGATTTTTAAGTCTATTCTGGAAATCATTCATATTTGTACATAGTTTTATGTGTATAGGGATTCTCTCACAAAAGTCATTGTACATTTTACTGAGAATGACCCATTAAAAGTTTTGGTTTTGTGCTTAACGAATCGCAGACGTAGATTGTAAACCTCTGTATCATCAATCTGCGAAATGTACCTAAATTTCACATATAAATATTTTGTTTTCTGAACTCTTAAAAACTTTGCGTGATAGATTGTAATCGATTGTCTTTAATTTTGAAAAATTTAAGGTGCAAAAACCCTGTGAAGAGAGAGAGAGAGAGAGAGAGAGAGAGAGAGAGAGAGAGGGAGAGAGAGAGAGAGAGAGAGGGAGAGGGAGAGAGAGAGAGTGAGTGAGAGTGAGAGTGAGAGAGTGAGAGAGTTGTTGATTTGTGCGTTATGTACCTTTACAACTAAGTAACCAAAAATTCTGAGAAAAATCTCGCATTTTCAGAAGAGGAAAATCTTTTTGCAGAGTTTATTTTATATAAACAAATATCGTAATTTTATTAAATAATATAAATTATTTTCTGTTTATAGGTTTTGTAAGTGATAATTAGCCGTTTAATTAAGTTGGCTATAAGATGGTATGGGACAGTTACTCGGATATTTTCTTTTCGGTTCGATCCTCCTTATAACGACGCCCTTAATTGCTGGTATCTCGTTGAGCGATGGGGTTCGGCTCATCAATTTCCACGCCTTATTTACTTTCCTCTTTTTCTCTCCCCTCTAATCTTCTCCGCTATCACACGCAACTTCTATTTAGAGGTTATTAAGAGCTCGTTAAGCGTTTCCCTTGATCTTCAGGTGGTGCCCATCGGCCCGTGAATTCGGCTGAAACTTGAAACAGCGAGTACAGCTCGAGGGCATCTATCTGACTATGATTGGTATTAAGAAGGGTTTTTTTAAATATATGTTAAACATTTTTTCAATTATCCAGGTATTCAAGTTAGCCGTTTTTTCCCTAGACCCACATAGAAGTGTAAACCTGATCATGCGATTGTCTTGTTTATATTGGAAAATCTACTCATCGAAGCTTAACTACAATTAGTATGGGTTAGGTTAAAGAAAAGAAGTGCTGAACGTTTGGAAAATTATTCTAAAATTTATTTGCTAGGCTTCTTAGAATGTACGTCATGTACAGTATCCAAAACACAAAAGAAAAAATTAGAACTGAGCAAAAGAAGGAAGAGAGAGAGAAAGAGAGAGAGAGAGAGAGAGAGAGAGAGAGAGAGATAGAGAGGGAGGGAGATAGAAAGTAGGGATAAATATAGAAAAAGGAGAGAAGAAACGAAAGAGGAAGGAAATGGGGGGTGATAGAGAGTAAATCAAAGAGAAAAAGAAGGCAGGGAGAGAGAGAAAAAAAGGGAGATAGAAAATAGTGATAAATAGATAGATAGACATAGAAAAGAGGAGGGAAGGAACGAGAGAGGAAGGAAATGGGGGTGATAGTAAAACAAAGAGAAAAAAGGCAGGGTGATAGAGAGAGAGCTATAGAAAAAGATAGCAGGAGGTGGAGATAGATAGAGGGAGAGAATAAGGATAGAAATATATAGATAGATAGAAATAGAAAAACAGAGGAAATAAGCAAGAGAGCAAAAGAAAGAAAAAACGGAGGCAGGGTGAGGGAGCGATACAGAAAGAGGTACATTGAGAGAGTGAGGAAAGATGGAGAAAGGGAGAAAGAGAGTAAGGAAAAGAATAGATAGATGGATAAATACAGAACAAAAGAGGGAAGAAGCGAGAGAGGGAGGAAATGGGTGAGACAGAGAGCAAGAAAATGAGGCAGGGGAAAGAGTGATAAAGAAAGAGAGACACTGAAAAAGGTATATATATATATAAGGAGAGAGAGAGAGAGAGAAGTGGGAGAAAGGGAAGTAGGTTAGAAATAGATAGATATAAAAACAGAGGGAAGAAGCACGAGAGAAGATGTTGATATTTTTACATAGTTTTATGTGTATAGGTATTTTAGAAAAAGTTATTGCTCCTTTTACTGAGAATGACCTATTAAAAGTTTTCGCTTTGTGCTCAACGACTCGCAGACGCGAGTTTGCAAACTTAGTATCTTTATCATGAATTTCAGACACATACATTTCACATATTCATATATTGGTTTTTTAAATTTTAAAAACTGTACATGATAGATTGTGATAGATTAAATCTTTAGTTCTGAACAATTTAAGTTGCGAAACTTGTTATATATGCTGAGAGAGTGAGAAAGATGTGTGAAGGTTCCCCCATTTTTACAAATATCTAAATTACATAATCATTTTACATATGTGTATTTTGTTCAAGAAAAGTAAAAAGAACGATCTTGTTACGTTGTCAAAGGCTCTCGGCTGTAAAGATGTAGTAAGCAAGTTATTCCGATTTCTTTATCGCCCATTCGATAAGGCGTCTCTCAGGAAGCGCAATTTTTCCCGGCGTTGAAGATAAGAGGGAAAAGGGGGAACACCTACCTCCAAGACAAAGAGGACTCCTGGGACCGGCTAATACCGCCTCAATACCAAATCAAATTTAGAAGCTGTCTCAGGCACGTACGGCACCCCGACACGGGTTCCCTTTTACCCTGATAACATGTGTTAACAGCCCCAAACCCCCCGAAACAGCTAAGGAGTCTCCTGCCGACGACGGCGTGGAAACGGGCCGAGAGACCGCAGATAATTAGCGAAGCGCACCTCCCCTCGCTCTAATCCACTCATCTCTCATCGCCTTCCACGTCCTTCGCAATTAACGTGACCGCCGTAATAATTTGAGCGGAAACAATGGCTTATTTAAGCATGATTAAGTTTACCAGGGTTAGTGTAAGGACGATTGTGACAGCGGTTACATTTTCTTGAAAGGCTTGCTATGTTTCGTAAACGATAACTATTTCTTCTATGCTTGAAAACTTGAAAAAGCAACATCACTTTTTGAAAACTATGCGTGAAGCTGAACATTCTCGCTAAAAGCATGTAAGGCTAGGATATGATAACTGTACTACCCAAGGGTTATTGCAATCAAAAAATCATAACATATTAAAGACGTTTTTACCATATAATACAGCTAAATATCTGGGAATGACCTTAGATGCCAAGCTGAGATGGAAAGAATACGTGAAGAAAAAAAGGATCGAAATAGGTTTAAGGTATAGACAACTATACTGGTTGATAGGACGTGGCTCCAACCTTGCTATACAAAATAAAATATTATTATATAAAAAAGTCATAAAGTCTATGTAGTCATATGGTATTCAACTATGGGGTTGTACCAAACACAGCAATATCAAAATCATACAAACACTCCAAAATAAAATCTTACATAACATGGTCAATGCACCTTAGTACATAAGGCATAAGGACTTACATAGGGATCTTAAGATCCCTGAAGTCACGGCGGAAATACAAAGATTTGCTCCACCTCAGCCAGCATGAGAATGTGGAAGCGACCAAACTATTCATAACAGAAATATCGTCAGAAGATTAAAAAGAACAAAGCCATATGAACTTGTGTAGTATTTAGGATGTGGAAAAAAGTGATTTTATACAATGCAAAATATATTTTTTATATTCAATCAAAGTATTTCTACTCACTCAAAGTGTTTGTCTTCTGGGTAATTGTGCCATTTTTGCGTGTCGTGTTGAGACGTTGTTTTTTCCACATCCTACATGTATTTGTTAAATGTAAACAATGTTTGTAAATCCCAGGCCCTGAAGATGATCTCAATAAAGATCGAAACGTTGGCACGATAAAGTAAAATTAATGGTTGGTCTAAATAAGACCAGTTTTAATAAATAAATTTAATTTTAAAAAAATCTTTCTATCTTTCTGTCTCCCTTTTTTTTAATTTTAGTGATTATTTTAGTGAAACTTTTTATTGATTATTGATGTCGAATTATATTTAAAAAATTAACTGGTGTGAATTTCATTGAAGCAAGCATTTCATTGATATATGCAATATATCGGATACTCCGCGGGTTTGAGTCTGATATGAATATAATTAATTTAATGTTTTATGACATATTGTAAGTGATAGCTTTTAATAAATGATAAGTCATTGCCACGCATTTAAAAAAAAAAAAAAAAAAGAAGGAAGACGGTTTCAGACGGTTAATACTAATCTTCCAAACAGGTTCGAAAACAATCTCCCCTCCCCGGGGAGGATTGAAAAATAAATGAAAAATTATTCCCCATAGCTCGGTTTCCTGGTCCTCCCTCTGCCTTTCTGTCGTTGGAATAATAATGGAAACTCTTCCCGCCGCCGGCGGCAATTCAATTTGGGCCGGAGACTTACATCTGTGACGGGCAAGGAGGAATAAATTAGTCCTACCCCACACGGAGGATTTAAAATTTTGAATATGAATGGAAAATTTTGCATAGCTGATAAGCGGGTCGTACGCGGATCTGGAGGCATTTAGGTGCCTTTGAGCATTAAGGGTAGTTGGATTCTACGTGTGGTGGCGGCGGGGGCGAGGGTGCGCCGAAACATATGGCATCCACCCTCCCCCGTCTTTAATGCCTACATGCAAATATTCGTCTGCGTATCTCCATGTCTGCCGTCTTCATTTACACCTCAGACGGCCTAAGAGGAATTAAACTAACCGTGACTTACAAGCATTCGTTTCCCACCCATCCCTTATTTCTGAGGCGGTTATTATAAAAATTATTACTCTCGTTATATTAGTTAAGCGTTTAAATTATTGATAAAGTTGCACATGTATTTTACGCCCTGCTTTCAGATAAGCTTAATTAATGGATCATTGCTCAAGATATCGAGACTAACGGCTTACATATAATTGACTCGGGCCGAACAATTACATTTTATTAATTGTAAATCTCTACTCGGTTTATTGGTTCGAAGAGCTTTATGATTAACAGAAACACTCAATTATCTCGAATGTCTAAAATTAGTTTTGAAACTATAATTCGTTAAGTTAGTTGTAAGTTATTCTAAGCATCGTGGTTTGAGCATTTATTATGTTTTTATTTGTCTTTTTTATACATTGGAAACATTGTGTAGCAAAAGAAGGTAAATACTTTAAACAAAATGATTTTTTTTTATTATCTTGTAGCAATAACTCAAAATATCAAATTGAAAAAGTTAAATAATCAAAAAACTACATCTTCTTAATTACAACCAAATAACATGTTAATATAAAAAATTAAGAATTCCTTTTTAAAGAATTTAGTAGCAATACAATTTTCTGAGTTGAGCTTTCATTGAAACTTCTAATTTTAGGCATTTTCCACATCATCCATGACTGCTCATCTTCACATAACATTAACAAGTGTAGGACAAATAATAATTAAATATTATGTGGAGATTTTCTTTTGATAAGAGAACAATACGATTTAATCTTTTAGGTTTGTGGCTTGTTTTCAATTTTTTTTTACTGTGATTTTATCATCTTCTCACTCTTTGACAACTATAATTTACTTTATTACAAATAATTAAGGTTTTTAGTTGAAATAAAAAAGTCAGTGTCACGAGCGGGATTCGAACCCACGACCTTCGGCTAAATGCGCCGCTACTCAACCACTTCAGCTATCGTGACTTCGATCCGCTCGGACACTAACTTCCCATCTCAACCTCACCTCTCGAATTTTCCCTACTTTTTGCCATTTTTCAAATGTCGTGTAAGCTATTTGATTCTCGGCGACAAATGAAATGGGGGATCGCAATATTTCGATTTCCGAATTCCTTCAGACAAAACAAGCGAGAATATGCGGCCTAGAATAATCTTGGACAACCAAAATACAAAAAATGATGTATACACAAACCAAATAATTAATAATTAATTAACAAGGTGTCAACGAGATATGAAAACATCAAAACTTGTCTATTTTTTTATTATTATTTTTTTTTTTTTGTTAATTGATGTTTGGAAACTAAATTTATCTACATCAATCTAACCTGTGTTTTCTCGATTCGCATGATGCTAATCGTAGATTATCGATCAAACTTACCTTTTAACCGTCACGGCAAGCCGTCCAAAAACCGCCCCCTTATAAAAAATAACGTTTTCAGTTTTATGGTGATAGTTGTAATCACATCGAATCATCAGAAAAACAGATTACTTCATGTGAAAAATAATTTTTAAAAATTCGTTAAAACACATTTCTTTAATGCTGTGAGTACAAGACAAAGATCAAATGTTTATTAGATTTCAATCATTCATTAACTACCTATCAAGAAATGGAATTTTGCCTGTTGAAAAGAAAAATATTTCCTAAAGAAATTTAATATCAAAATATTTATAATTTCAGTATTGATTAACATCTGTTGGCGTTAATAATTAAGTCTGATTAAACTGTAAATAATCACTACAAAAAAAAAATTTGTACTCTCTAACTTTAAGAAAAATTAAATTTGAACTACCCTTAGTCGTAGAGTTTAAATGTTGAAGGATAAATTAGGGACATGGGTCCCAACCGCGAAATTTATAGGTCAAAGTTAACCTAAATTGCGTCATAGACAGACGGCAGAGAACTTCATGAAAACTTAGTTTCCATCCAACAACGAGGGGAATTTTTCGAAAGTAATAATATTTATCACCTGTTGTTTCTCTTCTTAGTGTTTCAAAACTGGCTTTGTGGTTTGTTTACTCTTGATTTTGTCTTTGAACAAAAAAATCATTTTCTTGATTGTTTACTACCTGAACATTTTACGTTAATTGGAATAAAAATGTACCAATTGATTTGTTTTCCAACATTATTTATACATTCACTAGTTTTCGTGGCCCGCTTGACCCAATTGATATCTTTCAATTAATTAAGGTTTTTAGTTGAGATAAAAAAGTCAGTGTGACGAGCGTGATTCGAACCCACGATCGTCGGCTAGATACGCCGCTGCTCTACCACTTGAGCTATCGTGAGCTCGATCCACTCGGACACTAACTTCCCATCTTATCATTATTTATACAAGACAATTAATTAAGGTTTTTAGTTGAGATGAAAAAAGTTAATGGCACGAGAGGGATTCGAACCCACGACCTTCGGCTAGATACGCCGCTGCTCTACCACCTGCGCTATCGTGACCTCGATCTACTCGGACATCAACTCCCCATCTCAACCCCACCTTATGAGTTTCCCTCCTTTTGCCATTTTTTTTAATTGGTCAAGCGGACCACGAAAGTAGTGAATTAATTATTTATACATTTGTACTAAGTTAATGCGACAAAATTCAACGTACAATATATCAAAATCAGGCTTTTGATTAATGTATTGCATTAAAACTTCATTGACTTGCAAACCAGGGTGATTGGAATCGACCGAATTCATCACTCCGCAGACCACACGGCGTGATTTCGATTTATTTCATTGATAATTCAATGCAGCAATTACATTAGTCAAAAACGCCAAGGACAAAACAAACTACTTAAAGACCAAACAGTCAATTAGTAGTGAGCCCCTGTAGAACAAATATTATAGATAAGAACATCACTTTCTCAATTTTCTTCGTCGCCAACATAGGCGAGGATTATCTCGGTTGGTGGTGAAATTGAACTGACGGACGAAAGCATTGGGATGTATAAAAAAGGGCAGAATTTTTCATAATATGCTTTTGGTACTTTTGCAACCAAGGGAATAATAAGGTCTAGTTGACAGATGAGGTTTGGTACACAAACATAAAGGTTAGTATTTTTTCTTAGGACTTTTGATTGGAATCTTTGGTTACGTTGCGAGTTGGAATGCTAGGTTGACCCCCAGAGCTGGATAGGATAGGAATAAAAGAGAGGACTTACTAACCAGCTTCAGGTTGTTAGTCAACCTCCAAATCCTGCCAGCGGCTTTCCCTCTTCTAGTTGCATGAATCTGCAGACACTCATAAAAATAAAACAACTTGTTCTTGGGGTTCGTTTTTTTTCTGCATCTGCAAACGTTTTCCTGTCTACCTATCTGGTACATGTGCCTTCCTAGACGGCAGTGTTAGCAGTCGAATCAGAATCCTGGTTCTGTTGCTGTTACTGTTCAGTAGTTACTTTGTAAGTCTTGCGGATAGTCCTTTTACGAACCTCTTCGCGTGTCTTATGCCTGAGGTATTTTTCCACCAGGTTTTGGACTCATTAAATTTTTGTAGCAAAGTGTTATGCCACAATAAGGTTCAGGGACTAGAGAATTCATATTGGTACCTTTTTTGGCTGTCCACTTTATCATTACCTCTATGTCCCCTACGCTCAGGGACCTATGCCAGGGACCGGTCATTGGTGTCACTGACCTCTGCCAGGGATTCTATTCGATTCCATACGCTTTTTGCCCTTTGCCTCGCTAAGGCTAAGGCTTATGTGCATCCTGAATGTCAGAGATGGATACCATAACTCCACGTTGGTTTGAGAACATGAGTTTAACCTTTTGGAGTTAAGTGTAACTTTGGATCGTATGTCCCTTAGTAATGATAATAGTTGTGTCGTTTGTTTAGCTCGATGTTTTAATCTTGAGTGCGGATTCCATATCAGTCGTTTGTCCAGGTGAAGTCCCAAGTAAGGTATGGGTCACGGATATGACAGGGGGTTAGTCAGTTAGTCAGGGGGTTATTTACATGGAGTTAATATGTCATATGTGTATGCCATGTTACATGGAGTGGTGGGGGATTTTGGGAGATGTGTTGGAGGCTGTGTTAAGTGGTGCTGGTGTGTGGTGGAGGTTGGCCCAAGCCTGGCCTTTCTGATCTACTATTGCATATCAGTGATTTGTATTTTTTTCATTATGAAATTACTAGACTATTAGTTAAGAATAACCAACTGATTTACTAAATTTCCATAAACTTTTCTTCTTTTATATTGAAAAATTTTAACATGACAATTTTACCGTTGCCAGATGCTTGGAATGGGGAATCGATTGCGTATTCGCTTGAAGATGTAAAAACGACGGAACGGTGAGAAAGAAGAAAAAATGTTTATTAAAAAAAGTGAATCTAGGAACGACTTTTCCCTTGTCATCAGGTTAGGCCTGGTGCGCGGGGAGGAATCTCATTCTGTATAAAAATAATAAAAATGACTAAGTGGCCCCTCTTTACGATGTGAAGTACGAGGCAATTTAATCTCACCGTTCGGCCGTTTACATATATTCTTTTTATGGGGCCGGTGCCGCCCTTCATTTTCCCAGAGGCATAATGCAGTCGGGCGTGCATAATGAACCGGCCCGATTAATTTCTAAATATTTACATTTCAAAACAATAGAGAGAAAATGGATTGTTCCGGGGCGAAACGAGTCCAATTGTCCCCGGCCTTTTGAAAGGCCGTTTCGTTATTAATTTCGCGTCCCGCGGGCTGTTCCCGGGCTAAAAATTATCGATTCCTCACGTGTGACGGTTCCGGAACGGAAGAACTATCGACGAGACGTTGGGCCATTGTTTCCCTTAGAACCGTGTTAAGAAGTAAGCCGATCCGTTGGGATGGGGTTACGGGATAACAATGGAAAGACGCTGTGCTGAATCCACAACAACTCTTCTTCATTAGCTCCGATTGTCTTTCTCCGTGCTCATTACGGATTTACCTCAGAAGGAAATTCGATACACTCCACGCACTCCTAACTGCTAATCAGATTAAGCTCTGTTGTTTTCCCTTCCTTCTTCAGTAATAAAAAAACGAATGACAACTTTCGCAAAGAGGATTGCCGACCCTTGTTTAACCGACCAAATGAAATATTTGATGCCACCCTCGCCAACGGCCCCTTACAGACTTTTTTTCTCTTTTTCGCCCCCTAGAAAAGGTTAAGTCTCCGTAACACCTACCCCCTGATTTAAATACAAAGGAGAACCCTCTGTTTTTATACCTGACCTCGTCCTTCACAATCTTCTCAAGGTATTTGCCACAGCAAAGAGGGAGAGAAAAACGTTTTAATTCGCCTCCCCCTCCGCGGACTACCCTTTATTTGCGTTAACAATTACCCTCAGTATTTAAACAAGCTCTTTGTTTGAAACATCACACTTTGTACTTTTGAAAATTATTCAGCCATTGCCGGCTAAATGCTTGTTGCTTCTTTTTTTCTTTTTTAAATTTTTCTTATGTACTCTGGTAAAGGCCCCAATAAGTGATTGAACGTGGCTGCATTTTCTAATAACGCAAGCTCTCTGGTATAATATTTCAACAGCGAAATGCATCAAACAACAAAACATCGTGCAACAAAGGAATCGACAATTTTTTTTGCCATATTTTCGTTGAATAAACATCCCTAGTTTTTACTCTTTTAGGGTCGGACTTAGACATTACTCCGCAGCTCGAATTTTTTTGAATAGATAAACGGGCTTTGCAAAAGCACATCTTATCTTCAATTTATCACAAATCACAGTGCTCAAAACTACAAGCAAATTTCAGAACAAAAATCTGTTTCTGGCCATATGTTCTTGAAAAACTTTAAAATTGAATAATTAATTGGTCTTCCAAGATCCAAATGAGGTAACTGTATAGTTCCAATATGGAAAAATAAGTCAAGAAATAATTTCTATTCGTCCATGATAACATGTTCCAGGTGGTTATTCTGGCATCACTTGTTTCATTTCCAAGGAACAATTGTGTAACAATTGTACCTTATTATTTTTTGTCGCTTTGTTACTAATTTAAAAGAACTCCTCAGTAAAAAATATATATATTTAAAAAATTAAGTAGTTCAAGGGACTCTTCCCTTCATCCGGCCGAGTTACAGCCTGAAGGATAATTTCTTGTACGTCTTCAGGATCTCATAATAAAGGAAGATCTTCTTCTTCAGCCTTCTGGTGTTGATGAAAAATGAGCATTTTCTTCATCAGTTGTTTGTATTCCTCTTTATAGACTTCTCACCAGTCGAGTTTAAATTTTTGTCGTCAATACTTAAAAGGAGCATAATGCTTCTTCCACAATTAAATTTTTTATTGTGAACTTTTGTCCAGATAGTTCCTTTTTAAAAATAAATCAATAATTCGTTTTAACAAAAAATCCACAAAGGCACGACAAAATTAAAATTTTTAATACACCACAAACGACATGAAGAAAGATAACTAAAACAAAAAATGGTCACAAAATAATCGAAAAAATTATGAAAATCGGAGAGAGAAAACGGTCAAATCTCGTGAAAATTCTAGCTAACGTCTAAAGTTTCAGACGCACATTTACATCTGTGGCACGCAAAGTGATAAAACCAATTTAAAAAAAACTCTCAGCACTTTGAGAAGAACTATAATTTACAAGTTTAACAAATCAAAAGTGATTTTCCAGAGAGAGGGAACAGTCAAATCTGGAAACATCAAAACTTGTCTAATTTTTGCTAGATAAAGCTTTTAGTTGTTTATTATTTTCACTTGCAAATAAACATATATAAAGGACATGACTGACAAATAACACTCACATGGCGAAACGCGTCTGACACAAAATCAGCCAAAATTTGCGTACCAGTGTTGAACGACAAATTATTGTTTGTATTAAATAGGAACATTTCTTCCGTTTGCTTGAACAAAAAGTAGGGAAAATAAAAAATAATCTACATATATGTTTATAACTTTTACTCTAACGTTTTAACAAAAATGTTACTTTTTGTACAAATTTAGCGTGATTATTAATGTCTGCCTAACCGTTTTTTTATCAGTCGTATTTCGGTTTATTCTTGGGAAGGAAACACAGCCAGGACAGGCGGATAATCGACGATCGGTAGTAGACGATCAAGTACAGAAAGTTTTTACAAGGAAAAAGTGTCAAGTTGTTTTATTATCACCAACAAAAAAATACTAAAAATTACGCGGTTGAAATAAAATAGATAACCACTGATGATGGCAAAACTGTCTGACTCAAAATTATCAGAAATCAATATGTCCGGAGACGATCTAGGAGATCACAAAAACGGAGCAACGCAAAGAAAAAAAGGACAGGTGTCTTATGATGTTAGTAAAACATTAAATTTGAATCCTTTTTAAAAAGATGGTTCCTACTCACATTAAGGTAAAAGGTTAAAATACAAATGTGCTGAAATAATTAAAGAAAACTTGGTAAATCTAAACCTAAAAAAATTAAATACCCCACGTACAATTAGGTCTACTGATAAAAAGTTAAAAAGTAACAACAACGTTATTTTAAAAGCCGATAAAGGAAATAGTATAGTTATCCTTGAACGTCAAAATTACATTTATAAAGTTGAGGAATTTCTTAACAATAACGAATGTAAAGAAATACAAAAAGATCCCACCTTAAAATTAAAAACTAGAGTTCAAACAGCCATAAAAAATAGTGATTTTTTATTCTCAGATGACCAATATGCAGTTAAAAAACTTAATGTAAGTAGGAACCATCTTTTTAAACTGGATTGAACTCCACACTCAGTCCCTCATTCATAATTTCCATTAAATTTGATGTTTTCTATGACTTGTCTAATTTTTCGTTTCGGGTCAGATTATATTATTTATCTTTTAATTCAAAAGTATATAAAAAGGACTCTACTGACGACACACAGACCAACCAATTTCAATTCAACAGATTTTATAGATAGTCTGACAGACAACATCATCAGTCAGGAAAGGCAAACCAGCTACCATTTAATTTTTGTCTGCTAAAAGATTGAATTATTTCTACAAATCTAGATTTGTCTACAAGTATAGTCTGTTTGTTTTCCAAAGTAAGAAAAGCATGTCTAAAGTATAGGTCATGTTCCTTTGTGATCAATTTTCATTTATTGTGTTTTTTTCACTTTATCTTTCAAAGAAGAGTCGTGCCTCTGAGTCTCGAGGTCGAACAAATTGGCACATTATTTACAGTTAAAGAAGTACGTACATTGTCGCTTTTAAACAATAGGTGATCCTTTTGCTCACACGTCCATCGGACTGGACACAATTAATATCAGATGTTTTTCCCCTGAGGACGTTCTGCGGACAATGAAAGGTCTAGGGAGTTATCAAGCCGCCCATTGTCGGCCCTTGGCCTTTGTTCCAGGTCTCCCTCATATCTCCGAACAGCCATCACGGATATTGAATAAAGTGTAACCATTGTACAAGTTATTTATCGGGTCGTAAGAAATGGGCATTACGATTTAAAACGCACCTTTGTTTCCTGCCACGTAGAAATTATTAGGCATTTGTCTGACAGCGGCCAATTATAACCCTCTCGGCCATGAGAAGAACGTACATTTCCTTTTCAAGAAATCTATATGTATGATGATTAAAACGTAATTTCGTTAATTTTTATGCATGCAATAAATACAAAACTCTGAAATTCAACACCAGATTTCCTAAAAATCAATAGAAAGTGAACAATTTTGTTTTGAATTATCAATAAGATGCGAAACACAGCAAATAAATTTATAAAACTATAACCTATTTATCAAAGAATGAACCTAGTCTCATGAGATTCTGAGCTTGAAAAGTGCTTCAAAAAATCTTTGAAAGTTGCGAATGAAAGGTTTTGAAGTATCTTGCCTTCACGAACTTTCAAATCGCCATTTCTTATGCTGTTAGAAAGCTCTCGTCTTTTTGTACGTTCTATGTACCTTCCCTAAACTACCTTCACAACTAAAACATTTTCTATCAAATCTTAACCGCAAGAAGGATCGGTAGGTAACGTTTTTATTCCGTAAATTGAGCGGGTCGGGACCAATCCGGGTTGATCAGAAAATCGCTGCTTCTAAAAAGTTGTTTTTTGCCAGAACCCTTGATCATATTAAAACAATTTTTTTTCATTTCTTAATGCACAATAAACAAATAATCGTATAATAGGCATCAATTTAAAATAAACAAGAGCAGTATATTTTTTTCGCTTTGTATAAAAGGTTTTAAAATTATGTCACAACTTGAAATTTTTGCCCCGAAACTAACGACTATTTTTTAACAATCCTAGATAAGATTTCGTAATATACTAGAAGAAATATCAAAAAATAAACAATTAGTTACTTGTCATTAAACAGCCGAAATTACATTAATTAATGATAGAAATAAGTTAATAAATTCAAGTTGAATGCTTAACCAGAAAAGGCATACTTTGCTTTAAAAAAATACTAACCAAAATTTAAATCTATCTTGTAAATGGGAAGTTGTAAAAAAATTTAGAACTACCTTTTTACCAGAGCAACGTTCGCTACCCCTTAAAATCATAATTTAAATTGCAAATTAAACTTTATTTAACTTAGCTTTATGCACGTTAGTTTTTGAATTTTAATATGTTGCCTGTTAAGAAAAAAAAATTGAAAAAGTTCGTATTGTTAATTGAAAAAACAGGCAGAGTAATTCCTATATAATTTGCACAAATAATTTTAAAGTTGCCACTTGCCAGAGAAAGAGGAAGAGAGAGAGAGAGAGAGAGAGAGAGAGAGAGAGAGAGAGAGAATGATAGAAAGGAGAGAAAGAAAGAAAGAGAGGAAGAGAGTTAGAGTAAGGAGAGAGATAAGGATAAAATTACAGAGAGAGATAGAAAGAGAGAGAGAGGAGAGAGAGACAAAGAAAGAAACAGAAGAGAATAAACAGACAAACAAAGATATAAAGAGCAGGGAGGGACCTAAGAGAAAGAAAGAGAGATAATAAAAGTAAGGGAGGGAAAGATAAAGAAAAAGAATGAGAGCGAGTAGAAGAAAAAATGAAAAAGAGAGACAGAGCGAGAGGGAGGGAGATTTGCAGAATTATATGTGTAGATACATATATTTACATAGTTCAATAGAATAAAAATAAACAAATCAGTTCCTTTTTTTTAGAAATATATTGCTAATATCAGGGCTGTAAAACTATATTTACTAAATATAAAAAGTTTAAAAAAACGTTAATTTTGACATTTATGGCCATGTAGCAATAATAATGTAAAATTGTAATTGAAGTATAGACCAAACCAGCATTTCTTTCGTGGCTTTCCGAAGTGTAGTATTTGTGCGCCGTTTTTACGACTTTAAACTGAAAAAATTTCACTGTGAGTGATCTGATGAAACAATAATAATAATTGGTAACCATTTAGCTTTAACGTTTTTATTGGTTGTGAATAAAATAAAAAGAAAGACTCAGTTATTTCGTAGAGATTTTTAAAAATATATCGCCAATATCAGAACTATGAAACAATATTTATTAAATATAAAAAGTTATAAAATATTAAATATTTGGTTAAAATTTTGAAATTTATAGCCAGATAGCAATAATACTGTAAAATTGTAATTGACGTAAAGGATAAAGCAGCAGTTCTTTGATTTTCCGAAGTGTAAATTTCTTAGGCCGTTTTTATGTATTTATATTGAAAAAAATTTCTCTCTGAGTGATCCGAGTAAAAATAATAATAATAATTGGTAACTATTAATTTTAACTTTTTTAGTGGATAGGTGAATAAAATGGAAAGAAAACATTCAGTTACTTTACCTAGGTTTTTAAAAATATATCGCCCATATCAGAACTATGAAACTGAAACTTACTGAATATAAAAAGTTAAAATAAAAAACATTTGATTAAAATTTTGAAATTTATAGTCAGATCGCAAAAATAATGTAATATTGTAATTGATGTATAGGCTAAGCCAACATTCCTTCTTTGTCTTTCCAAAGTGTAGGTTTCTTTCGCCGTTAATACTTAATAAATATCTTTCTGTGCTGAATATGATGATGTATATATGACATGACAGATAATTAGTTATAAAAATACGACTAATATGAAAATCCATTGTTTATTAATTTAGACGGATTGCTTTTCTGAAGATAGCCGACCACCTAACATCCACTTTTATCCAAGTTATCTTCAAGCTTAGTAAGTTGTTTCTTTTCTTTTTCTCACAAAGCGTTGACGTGTCTCTTGCAAGCGTGCCGGAAGCGGTTTTATCCCGGGGAGCGGGTTGTTTTGACGCACCGTGAAAAAGGCTTCTATCTAAAGTGGCTCAATGCTCCTGTCAGAACCCTTTCTGGGGCCTCTTCACCGCTCTATCTGGCCTATTGTTGCAAGTTTCGGACCACTCCGACCCGGCCAACTTTTATATATATTTCTCGCCCCCGGCCGATGTAGGAGCTGGCTGGCAGTTCCGCTTGATCAGTCAGTTTTGCCACTACATACGTCAGCCTGGGTTTCCTTCCGGTCCGCCGACAAACAACTACCGTCTCACAACAAACTGTCACCAATCATCCTTTACGCGCAACTTGCTTTTTATTTATATTTTAAGAGGTTTAGACAGATTGTACGGGGGAGAGGCGTTTCAATAGGCAACTCAAGAAGGGGTGCCACTGTCGGAAGATTTTTCTAGATATTTTAGCGAATAAATGCAATTTTCTTTACTGCCAAACTATTAAATTTGTATTGCGAATATACACTAACCAATCTTAGCAAATTAATTTGATCATGATGGCATGTTTTATCCATTTGATTGACTTGTTTTGACCATTGACCGGGTAAAGCAAATATTCCACACTAGAAACTGACAGGGGACATAATTGAGAATAATCCATGATTAATTCATCAAATTCTTAGAATTTTGTATTGTTTTTGAATTAAAAGAAATAAGCTCAAAAATTTGTTCTTATTATGTGAAAATATTCTTTTAATAAGAAAACAATTTGTAGCAGGTCAATTCGAGTAAATCAATGTGTTTAGCTTTTTGCAAAATTTTATTTTGTCCCAAATAATGCATATAGTACGTTTCATCATCTTGCATGTAACGTTTTATTACAACACTAAGTGTAGTTCAAACTTTTAAAGATGGATTAACAATTATATGAAGATTTCTTTTAGTAGTAATACAATTTTGGATGTTCCATGAGCTTTCTTTGAAACTTCTGATTTTAGGCACTTTCCATATTTTTTTTCGCAAGATCCACTACTGCTTATAGGAGTGTGGGACAAATAGTAATTAAATATTATGTGAAGATTTTCTGTTGATAAGATGACAATACGATTTAATCTTGTAGGTTTGTGGCTATTTTTCAATTATTTTTTTTACTGCGATTTTATCAACATCTCACGCTTTGATAAATATAATTTAAATTTATTACAAATCTAGGGCATATTGTCTCATGATATTTTTGCATTTATAGAAATTAGATTATCTAATGTATCGATTGAAATCAATTTTCATTTGATAGTGGGACGATGTTTAGCTGCTTGACCCAAAGAAATCTTCCATATTTTTAGCTACTTTCAACATTTTTTTCAAATGATACATGATAGTAGATTTTAACATTCTCATTTTAATCGTTACAATATGGACTTTTTAATATTGGGTGAAAATTTCTTTTACTTTTACTAATAACGCGATTAATACCTGGTCAAGCAAAGGACTACTAACTATACCAAACTATAGAAATTTGGAAACTTATCTGACAGGTTAAACAAACAAATATATTCAGAGATTATCAAGCTCAGAGCTTCTCAACCATTGCCTTTTGAAATAATAGGGTAAAATAATATTCGAAAATATTCCTTCCAACCCCTTCAAAATCCAACGTATATAATAAATATAAAATATCAATATCTCAGTGGCACTCTGAGCACGACACACAATAATAACACATATACACAGAAAACAAACTTTTTGAGTGAGTACAAATACTTTGATAAAGTCTAAAATTTCTAGCATTGTATAAATTCATTTTTTTACATCCTAAATGTATTTGTATAATTTAAACTACGTTTATAAATCCCAGGCCCCGAAGATGATCTCAATAAAGATCGAAACGTTGGCACGATAAAGAAAATGAAAACGATTTCCGAATAATTATCGACTAACTGTCACTAAACACCACACAAAAATATTTGCAAACTGTTTTAAAGACGAGAGGGTTAGTAACACAAGTGTGCTATTTCAGTACTAATAGCACAATCAGGTGTCTGTTAATCAACGTTGTAAAGTCTATTCTAACTCTATTACAGTTCGTGGTCCGATTGACCAAGTAACATTTTTCAATTAATTAATATTTATGAAAGGTATTGGTTGAGATAAAAAAAGTCAGTGTCACGAGCGGGATTCGGACCTACGGCCTTCGGCTAAATACGCCGCTCCTCTACCACTTGAGCTATTGTGACTTCGATCCGCTCGGACACCAACTTCCAAATGGCAAAAAGGAGCGGAAATTCGAGAGGTGAGGTTGAGATGGGAAGTTGGTGTCCGAGCGGATCGAAGTCACGATAGCTCAAGAGGTAGAGCAGCGGCGTATCTAGCCGAAGATCGTGGGTTCGAATCCCGCTCGTGACACTGACTTTTTTATCTCAACCAATACCTTTCATAAATATTAATTAATTGGAAGTTGTAAAGTACTTTAAGGTTAGACTTTTGTTTATTTAACACTTGTTTGTCTTTTATTATATCTGTTCAGGAAGAAAAAAATTAATTAGATTAAGAAAGAACGTATACCAGGGTAATATTCAATTTCCATCAAAACACTTTTAAATAAATAATCCATCAACTATGACTTTTTCAAATGTGCAATCGTTATCAATGAAAAAATTGTAAGACTTAAAAAACATCAATAGCACAATAACACATTTAACAAAATACAATGGTGGCATAAAAATCTTAAATATGTCACAGAATAGTTATAAATTCCAATTAATTATTCTTTTCATCTAAGGTTTTTTGTTGAGATGAAAAGCCTTAGATGAAAATAATAATTAATTAGAATAATTAAAATGGTCAATTATGACCACTAAACAAATATGAATAGTTATAAATCTTGTTTTGAGGTAGAAGTTAATTTATTTCTGTTTGTTTTATTGCAGGAGGATAAAGGAATCAGACAAAATAGCAGAATACGTGCATCTGAGCAAGATAGGTAGGTCCAGAACATTAAGAGATTTATTCTATTTAAATATAAATTAATTAATGGGTCAAGCCAGTGATAGTAAAACCCAAAAACCACAGTGAAGTGAGCCATGGGTATGAATAGTAAACACTCCCACGTAGGGGGTGCTCGATCCGGAAGGGGCAGTGCAAAAACTAGACTAAAGGGCCCTTGTGTACAATATTTCGAGTTGTTTTTGAAAGGTGGGGTCGCAAGGTGGAGTAGAGCCGGCTGAACGGCTAATTTATATAGGATTTGCTTCCGCCCCCAGGCCTCCGATAAATCAGACGACGGTTTTGCCCTCGGAGCGACTCGCATCCGGCGCCCCATTCGGACACGAGTTTTATGCCAACCCTCTCGAGACAAAACATCCCCTCGTCTACGGGGTTCGCACCCCCCCCCCGCATACCCTTACTTCGTATGTGAGCGATCAGTTGAGACGATTGTCATGTTTTTTGTTTTTTTTTCAAACTCTTCTTAAATCAAATTCCATACCATCAACATAAAAAAAACAATATTGACATACAAATGTCTAGATAGTTATACTCAAATTTTTAATTTATCTGCAAAATAGATCAAGTATGGATAACGGCCAAATTAAATTTGTTAAGAAAAATAAATTTTATTTTCTTATCGTGAGCGTGGCTCTATTTTGTTGCTAATCTATTAGAAAATTAGAAAATCTAATATTTAACCAAAAATAAATTAGATTTATTGTTACAATTTTTCCATGAATTTCATAAGACAATTACAATCCCAATTTTCAATAATAATGACTAAGTATAAAAACATTATATTTTCTTTCATATCATGATCCTTTATTGGAAAAATGTTAAAACCCTTATGGGCGCTGTATGTTGTGAAATTTCTCCTCAGTGGGATGACGAAACTGTTATTTGGTCGTTTTCAATCACTTTTGGTTTCTCGACATCTTCAGTTGTGTGTTTGTAAACCTAACACTACATTATTCAAAATTGTACATGTCATGAATATGATTTTTACCATTTTTAAAGCATTATCATCAAAAAAGCACACCCTCTTTGGACTAAACACATTTGAATGAATGCACACTGACCATCGAATAAACCAACCATCAGATTTTTGTAGGAAAAAATTTCCAATTTTTCTCAGCTTTTTAAGTCACAGGCCTGTGCCAGATCTCATTCTTTAGAAAATTTTACACTGAACAAGATGGCTGTTTTAGATGTTTTCCTTTCAGTCATTCATCAGTAAATTCAAAAAATTGTTAAATTCAAGAACGTGTTCATTTTTGCACTTTTTACACTAACTTCAAATTGAGCAATTGAATTATTGACACAACCCCTTACTAAAAGCTAAAACGTTTCAGTTAAATTAGTTTTTTATTTGTTTCTTGATTTCTGGTTGTACCAATTTAGAAACTAAATGTTTTCTTGGATTTGTGGTTATGTGGATAAGATTCTGGAAAGAAGAACGAATTGCGGATATGGAAAATCAGCTGTATAAACGGTAGAAAGGATAAAACCAAGAATGCTCCCTGGTGGAACGCTGGTTTGCATTCGTACCATTGTTCTATTCGTTATACATAATTTATGCATCATTTATAACTGAATGATGAGTAAAGTTGGATTCCAAATGCGTTTCAAATAATTTTAAAAGTATATTGTGACAAACACAAATACACAGCCCATCAAAAAACCCACTGGTTGTTGTCCAAAAAAATGGCTAAATATGGAAATTTATATTTTTTCAGCTTTTTAAGTCATAAACCTGAAATAGGTGTCATTTTTTAGAAAATTTTACACTGAACAAAATGGCTTATTTAGATGTTTTCCTAGCTTCGGTTATTCATCAGTAAATTCAAAAATTCTGGAAAATGTCAATTTTTGCACTTTTTACGAAAACTTTAAATTGAGCCGTGGGGCCCAGAAAATCGCCCTGGAGCGGCGCCCTATAGCAATCGATAGGAAATTTTAATAAGCTTTCAATTGGTCATCTTCCACTTTGCCAGATTTCTCAACCGTTTTCGAGTTATTCACGATTTTTGGAAAAAACGTTTTTACCGTAAAAATACCGACCAGTCTCTCACGCCTGATTTTCAAGAATTCAGAAATTTTGAATCGTCATTTTTTTCGCAAATTTTACGCTCTACAACTTTTGTTTCGAGGATTTTTCCAATAAGTAAACAATTCTTACTTTTCTTACTTTGACCTTTTGGGATGCGGAATGCTTCTGCTGTCGATAACCACGTATTTACCTCATCACGGAAATTCAACTTTTCCTTCCCATTTCACAAGTGTTGTAACGTATTGAAACAATAGGTTTATGTATGGTAAAATTGGGAGAGAGAGAGAGAGTGATGGCGAGCTCGAAAACTTGAGAAATCGGATAAAATGGAAGGTGACCCCTTTGGAAGTTTATTAAAATTTCCTATCCATTGCTATAGGGCGCCACTCCTAGGACAATTTCCAGGCTCCACAGCTGAATTTGAAGTTTTCGTAAAAAGTGAAAAAGTTAACATGTTCTCGAATTTTTGAATTTACTGATGAAGGATTGAAGCTAGGAAAACAGTTAAAAAGCCTTGTTGTTCAGCGTAAAATTGTCTAAAAAATGAGACTTAGCGTTGGGCTGTGCCTTAACAGGCTGAAAAAATATGCATTTCCCAAGTTGGTCATTTTTCGTTCAAAAATCAGGTGGTCGGGTTTTTTTTAATGGATAGTGTATATTGGTAAAAACCATATTCAACTATAAAAATTAATGCAACTGCAATACTACAAACAGCTCCAAAATATTTAAAATCCAGGTATTTATTGGGTTGTCCGGAAAATAATGCAGGATTTTGGTATTAAACAAAAAAAAAGAAACTAGTTACTTTAAAGCAATGTTCTTTAATCAAAATAATTTCCCANACAGAATATTTTATATAGATTTTTTTTAATGAAAACTTAAAATCCTGCATTATTTTCCGGACAACCCAATATTTTAAATTTCACATTTAAAAAGCTATTCTTCAGCGTAAAATTTTCTAAAAATTGAGACCTAGCGAACGATTGCGACTTAAAAGGCTGAGAAAATATGCATTTCCAAAGTTGACCAATTTTTCGAGTGGTTTTGTTAATCTTTTTAGTTTAGCTTTTAGGAAAAAACCACTCTCTCTTCCGATTTTGAAGAATACATAAATTTTGAACCGTTATGTTTTCGCAAATTTTACGCCACTACTTCAAAAAATCTGCAGAGGCATATGTAATATATAGTATGTTAAATTTACTTTCTGAAGCATATATCCTCTCACAACCTACTTTTAACAATCAAAACATTAAAAAAAAGCCATCTTATTCAGCGTAAAATGTTCTATAAAATGAGACATAGCGCAGGTCCGTGACTTAAAAGGCTGAGAAAATATGCGTTTTAAAGTGCTTGAGAAAATCTGCAGAGACATATCTAATATATATCATGTTAAATTTACTTCCTGAAGCATATATCCCCTCACAACCTACTTTTAACAAGAAAAACATTTAAAAAAGTCATATTGTTCAGCTCAAGTCTGTGACTTAAAATGCTGAGAAAATATGAGTTTTAAAGTTGGCCATTTTTTCGTTCAAAAATCCGGTGGTCTTGTTTTCTTCTTAGTTTTATGGGCAATGTAATTCATTAATGATTAACCTTTATCGCATTTTTCAATTAAACCATCTGCAAAAAAGTTCATGTATCTATAATGTCAAAATATAAATAAAAGCTTCTTTTTTTTTGTAACTCGTTGTTTTTCTTAAAACACTTGCTTGTTACATTGCGTTACATAAATTTGTTTGAATCATTGGAAACATTTTCGTGTTAAACTAATCCACGAAGTGCATATATCTTAGAGAACAATAAGAACTGGACCCTTTTGTTCAGTCATAAGGGTTGGTCACGAAGCTCGCTTTTGTAAACCATACCGGTCGTTTCATCCATCAAACCTTACGGTATCCAGTCTGGCTAATTCGTTCCGGCCAGAGACACCATGATAGCCCATGATTTAAAAACGAAACTGAAAGAATAAAAGTATGCAAAGGTACTTGAATAAAAAATAAACATTTTTTTAATAAACCTATATAATGACAATATAAAATAGTTCACTTCAACATTGCATTGTTCTTTTGGTGCATTAAATAATGCAAACTTTGCTTTTTTTTTTAAATGGAAACAGAAAATAAGGTGAATAGAGCGATTCGGATACGTATCCCCCTCTAAACAAAACAACAACGGGGTGATAAAATTAAAAAAACGGAATGAGAATCGAGGTAGGGAAAAAAATAAGTTGGCAAAAAATCCTGGGGGCCTGATGAAAGTTAATAAGTAAAAGGAAAGAACCGAGCCCACCCTCCCCGCGAAGCAACTGCCGGGGCAGACACTTGAGACAATCCTAAAAACTCCCTAGGTCTCCCGAGATGAGTATTACTTAGATTTACGGACCAGGGTCTATAAAAATGTAAAGAGCCCAGAGATATATAACTAGGAGGGTGGCGCGGTCCCTACTTTAATAACCCCCCCTCTTAACTTTAAGTTATATCCACCTCTTATCCTCGGCGGAACGTTCCCGAAGGCAAACTTGAGGTGTTATTCACAGGGTTGCAAAACGGGATTTCAGGGATATCATAAACCAAACGTGAGCGTCTTAACGGCTCAATGACAAAGTCTGGTTGTTAATGACCTCTTTGAACATCTCTAGAACATCCAGATTTCCATTGTACACTTAATCTAAAAGAAGTCTTCAACGCTGGTCAGTTTTTCTTTGCAGAAAATTATAAACATACTTTAACCATCTTCAACTTGTTTAAAAATGTACTTCCCATCTCACAAACCTCCACATAAACTGCTTTAATTACTTCCAAGTCAAGTAAACTACGCAGAAATTCTTTTGGCATCTACAACTGAAACATTTTAAGTTCTTTAATATACACAACATAAACCTTTATAAGGACAAAAGAGAAACTTAGACTGTGTTTCTAAAACTCACACATTAACCCTCAGACGGTTTTAAACCATGAGGAACGTCTTTCTTGCTGTAATATATACTGCCGATATATATTAACTTTGTATATATATTAAACAATAAGGACATATAGTAGTAGTAGTAGTAGAGAAACTTAGACATATGCACACTCTGTAGGATATTTTTCATGATTACCTCAAATTTGAAAATATTTAAACCAATAATTTGGAAACCGCCCAATGCCAATCTAGAATCTTGGCTCTCAAATAGATAATAATTGCTGTATTTTTTTTCTTGGTTTGGGTGTTGGCGACAATCAATCTAAAAAACACAATTGAGGGCCCCAGCCACCAACCGAGAGTAAACTACCTTTACTAGTCGTATATTTTCTTAGTTTACCCTATTTTCTGTGTATTCTCTTAATAAATAATTTTTTAAACGTTAACCGACTCTCATCACTTTTTTTGTCCTCTTGCTAGCTTCAGAATCGAATAAAAAAAATAACAAACACATATTCACAAATAAGATAAAACATAATAATCTGGTTAGCATTTACTCTTCACAATGTAGTCGATAATTATCAGTGTACTTGGGGATAACCCCCCCAAATCGCGCTAATAAATTATATTCACACATTCGAATTTGTTCACATTGTCTCAGAGTACTCGATATTTTGCAGGGTAATTAGAGGTAACTCTTAACTCATGCTAATAATTTACTAAATCCATTATATTTCGTGGTCTGATTGACCAAATCACATCTTTCAATTAATAAATCTTTATGTAAGGTATTGGTGGAAATAAAAAAGTCAGTGTCACGAGCGGGATTCGAACCCACGACCTTCGGCTCAATACGCCGCTGGCCTGACCACTTGAGCTATCGTGACTTCGATCTACTCGGACACCAACTTCCCATCTCAACCGAACCTTTTCAATTTTGCCTCCTTTTTGCCATTTTTCAAATGTCGTGTAATTTATGAAATGGCCACGGAGAGCTTTAGTGAAGATATACTTCATTTAACTTATTAAATCCATTATATTTCGTGGTCTGATTGACCAAATAACATCTTTCAATTAATTAATCTTTATGTAAGGTATTGGTTGACTTGGAAAATTCGAAAGGTTGGGTTGAGAAGGGAAGTTGGTGTCCGAGTAGATCGAAGTCACGATAGCAGTAGCGCAGTGGCGTATTTAGCCGAAGGTCGTGGGTTCAGATCTCGCTTGTGACACTGACTTTTTAATCTCAGCCAATACCTTACATATAGACTAATAATTTACATTCACGCAAGCATTCATATTACCCTAGAGTACTAGATATTCTTCAGGGTAACTGAGAATAAGCCCCTTCATTCGCGCTAATAAATTACATTCACACACCAGGTATCGTTCACATTACCCCAGAATACTAGATATTCTTCAGAATAATTAGGGATAAACCCTTAATTCAATGTAATAAATTACATTCACACTACCCAGAGTACTCAATATCCCCGTGCGTAATTGGGGATAAGCCCCTTCATTCACGCTAATAAATTCCATTCAATTATGATTCAAACTGCAAAGTAATCGATTGTTCTCGGGGATAAGACGCTTCATTCACGCTAACAAATACATTCGTTCCAAAAAATAAACCTTATTGTAAAATTGTGTAATGTTGCAAAAATTATGTCGTTGCTCTAAGGAAGAATCTCGCCCAGAATAAACCGTTTTCTTTCTTTTTTAGTTTGATAGTTGGGAGGGTCCGGAAGTTTTTTTTCAACGTTAGAGTCTTCATGGCTTTCATTTATTTTTTAGTCTCCCATAAACTTTCATTATATTTGCTACATGAGATTTTTTTCTATGTTACTTTTACATATTAGATATAAAAGAAAAAGGAAACATTTTTCTTGGTTTTTTTAGTCAAATCCAATTTTTGTAAAGTTAGTTGTTATTGCGTTGGGAATCCGGTCGGACTGTTGCTTTGAGAGGGCGAAAAAGTTCCAGAGGGCTAATTGAGAATGTACGTTACTCGGATTCGCAGGGGGTGTAGTCTAGTATTAATAACAAGTGAATTACAAGTTTTCGAAATCAGCGCAGAGGCTAACAAGGGCTGGTGCGGGTTCGTTAGACGACAGATTACACAAAGGAGGCTTTGGAGGGGGTCTGGCGTAGTATCGGAGTTGTATTTATGGGAGCTCATAATTGAATTTTTACCGAAGGCTGACTTACCGCTCTTTCCGAAAAGGAGTCTGGAAAACGAGGGGTAGTATATTGGAGGGCTGGAAGAAATATTGGGCTGGCCGGATACGTTCTGATTTATACAGTGCCGCGCGAGATTCTGTTTAATCGAAAGGCCATGAAGGATTTATTTGCGTCCGATAAAAGGGGAGATCTCCGCGCGACATGCTTACACCTACACTTTCAAACAGGCGTTCCCCAACTTTTTAATAGGGAGGCACAAATCATTTTCGCTCAATAACACCTTCCAGTGACACACGGCTTGAGCCTGGGTAATTAGAAATCTTCCCGATTCGATTAAAACGTCTAAATTGGTTTACGTATAAAACAAATGATAAATAACGCTTGGGAAAGAGAGATTTTCTTCTTGGGCGAGGTGGTGATGTTTGACGAACAAGTGAAAATCGAAAATTGCAGATACAGTACAAAAATTGCTAATCATTGACGCATTTTATACATGTTGTTAAAAAATGTTAAACAAGCTTCAAAATTCTAACTACTTATGATAGGAATAGTCACGCAATCTGTGTTTATCGTGTTAAATGTGTTAAAGATTTTACCCTTTATTAACAATTTTGTTTTCTCCCTCATAATGAAAATAGCATGTTCTTACACTTTTACTATCTTATTATAAGTGTAAGGCAAAAAGTCCAAATGTATGATCAATATTAAATGAAGATTTTTCTCCTTGAAGACAGACGATTTGAAGCTGCTACATCTCAAGAAACGTTCTGTTTTTAGAGGTTTTCAACCCTTTTTTTCAATGCTCATGATTTTAGGTTTTACCAACTTCTTACCACGATACAGCTTTATTTCAACACTACAGTTTAAAGCAAATATTCCAAAAATAGGTTTAATATCATGTGAAATGGTCAATCTGACCAATTTTTTTTAATGATCTAAGAGATTTTATTCAACTTCTAACGATTTTCTGACTTGTGTTAATAATACCGAACCAAGGGATAAAGTTCAAAGATCAGTTTATTACGGTGTGAAAATAAATGATAAAAATTTTTCGTACTTTGTTAATCCGAATTAATCTTTTATGTTTTTAATCTTTTTCAAACAATTTTATTGTCCCAAATAATTCTTAATAGTAGGTTAAAATTTCTTTGAATTGCCGAACAATTTGTAGGAGTGTGTGGTGATTAGTGACCGTTAATCGATAATTATTCAGAAATCGTGAGATGCGGTCTGGTGTGATGTAGGTTTCAGAAAAACATATTCTTTATCGTGCCAACGTTTCGATCTTTATTGAGATCATCTTCAGGGCCTTGTGTTGCCTACATTTCAGCAAGAAAGTTCTCTGAATGATAGCCGATGCGAGTTTCTTCTCATTGTTGGCGATGTCCTTCAGAATACTTTTACCTTCGTGTCCATATGTAGTTGAAATTTGTTCATAGAATCTTGCTGAAATGCAGACAACACAAGGCCCTGAAGATGATCTCAATAAAGATCGAAACGTTGGCACGATAAAGGTAATGTTTTTCTGAAACCTACATCACACCAGACCCCATCTTACGATTTCTGAATAATTTGTAGGAGGTTAATTAGAATTAATCTTTTAAATTTTTAACATTTTCAAAAAAAAATTCGTCCCAAATAATCCTTATTAGTAAGTTTTGATATTATTTGAAAAGTTTCTTTGAATTGCAAAACAATTTGTAGGAGGTCACTCTGAATTAATATTTTATGTTTTTAGATTTTTCCAAATTTAGTTTTTTCCCAAATAATCCATAATAGTAGGTTTGACATTATGTGAAGATTCACTAGTTTTCGTGGTCCGCTTGACCAATTAATATCTTTCAATTAATTAAGGTATTTAGTTGAGATAAAAAAGTCAGTGTCCCGAGCGGGATTCGAACCCACGATCTTCAGATCGATACGCCGCTGCTCTACACTTGAGCTATCGTGACTTTGATCAACTCGGACACTAACTTCCCATCTCAACCCAACCTTTTTTTAATTTTCCCTCCTTTTTGCCATTTTTCAAATGTCGTGCAATCAGGATTATCGGCGACATATGAACTGGCCCCGGGGAGCAGTTAGTGAAGTTATACTTCAGTTTTATTATTAAATCCATTACAGTTCGTGGTCCGATTGACCTGTTTAACTTTTTTCAATTAATTAATATTTATATTAAGTCACGATAGCTCAAGTGGTAGAGCAGCGTTGTATTTAGCCGAAGGTCGTGGGTTCGAATCCCGCTCGTGACAGTGACTTTTTATCTTAACTAAAATCTTAATTAAAGATTAATTTGGGTGAAGATTTTATTTCGGTAATAAGGCTATATGTAGATAGTCAATCCAATGGAATCTTCTACTTCCATTAATTCTTTTTACCTAATCTCTTGGTTGAGTTGAAAAGAATAATTAATTGAAATAATTCAAATCGTCAAGTATGACCGTTAAACATGTATCGATTAAAATCGTCTATGTTTTTAGACACGTTTAACCTTTTTTTTGGTCAGACTTTCCACGACAGGTTCAACAAAGTTTTACATTGTGACTGCTTTTTCTTAACGGTGACGAGCGTAGGGAAAATAGTTCAAAAATGATTTAATATTATGTAAAGAATTAGTATTTTATAATTTAAGCCTTTTACAAAAAAAATTGTTTGTCCCAAATATCCCGTAATAGTAATTTTTATCACCTTCTTACACTTTTTCAACAAACATATCTTACAATTATATCAAGAATTACTTTTAGCAGTAAAACAATTGGCTGGTCAAGCCAAAGAAAGCTTTGAAGTTTCACTTTCAAAATGTTTTTCAGATGATCGAAATACGAAGATATTAAGCTCATTCTCTTACGAGGGTATTTCAACTACGAAGTTAACTGAATTTTCGGGGTGCCGGTTTTTTTGAATACAAAAAGCCCATTTGTAAGTATGTCGGGTTTGAATGCAGAGTCGTTGGAATGAAAATTCACAACACTTATTTAAAAAGCTATTAATAAACTTTTTGAACATTGCACAGAAACATATAAAATCTTGAAAAGTCTAAAATGTATATTAGTACTATTTTATAGGCACAATACATTTTTAACATGAATAAATGGTTGTGTGAATGCTCTAAATACGTAAATTATTTTTTCGAAAATGTAACTTTCAACATTTTACTTTGATTCAGTTATGAAAGCGAAGTGTAAATGTAGACTAAAATCTATTTAGAGCTTTTAAAAACTTTATAACTTTTTTTTTAACAATTCAACTCATAAAAGACAGTCGATTCGAGAAGATTTCTCCGTGTTAAGTTAGAATAACAGCGAACACTTAAGCCGGGGATCCTGACCCTTGCTGAGCCTCCTGTCAGAAGGTGATGATGTAATTAACTCGCTCAATCCGACCTGTCAATCACCCGAAGCCCCTCCCAGCCCCGAGCTACATCTCATTAAGCCCTTTGTCGGAAAATTCCCGTTTTTCCAATTCGCATTTTACCCAGCGATCGCCAGGCCGAAGCCGAGTGTGGGTGTGAATGCAACTGACGTGCCGCTCCTTCCTGCCAGGAACTTCCACCCCTCGGCTTCTCTAATGAACGCCCTTTTCCTCCCCCTTTCGAACTATTAGACTGGAATTAGATAAAGCCTGTTTCAGAGAACAGTTTACTAGTTTAAAAAAAAGAAGCCCTCACTCTCTAGTACATCTCCGGCTTTTCTATCTTTGAGAAACACTCCCAATGGAAGATAATCCTCCCGGGTGGAAAAGAAAACTTATAAGCTAAGGATTAACCGCCTGAAAAGTCGATGAGTTTTGTCATTAAGCTTTGGAGTTTCTTCTGAACCTTTCGTTTTTTGACCACTTAGACCTATTATCACCATTGGCAGGTACAGAATCTAGAAACTTTATTTACCCCCGACAGACCTGAAGGGAAAGTCGAAAATCTTAGATTGCATGTCAGTTAAAAAATGAACAATCGTGTTAAAATAAATAAACGCTAAACACACAGGATTGTTTATAGGTGTCTAGTTTAATGTGTCATTTATTAAACCACTGTTCTAAGAAATAAAGATGAATTTGTATGTTTTGCGGAGCTATAACTTGCAATTGGGATTTTATGATTGAATGGCAGTGTTATAGTACATGTGAGAATCGTAGTGTCAGAAGTTGAGGGATATTAGCACTGTATGTTAAGAATAGTACCAGACCCAGGATGTTACCCTATGGAACTTCTACGAAGAAGAGAAAGAAGATCCAACCTAACCCGTAAATGATCAGCAAGATAGGGTTTGAGCATTAAAAAGTGTGGAAAGGGTTCAGTTTCCAGAGTAAACCTTGATAACATTAAATCAAAAGCCAGTTCGATATCAAGGCCTCTGAGCAAATTCATTTCTTGAGACAAGATGCCATAGTCCACTACTTGGTGATGTTGTATAGTAGAATATTGTTGCCAGGAAATGAAGTTATGGTCGAGGAGTTGGAGGTGACGGCGGTGGCAAAGTGATTACGGTACCTAATAGAACTGGGTTCGAATACCGGCACAACCCTTTCAATTTTAATTGGTAATAATATGCAAAATGTTTTGTGAAGTACTTCGAAATCTAGTTTTCTATACCTAACGGGTATGCTGTACCCCAGTATGACAAGAATTACTCTATTTTACTTTTTATGGTCCGAAAGATTAAAAAGTTCGAGGATTTGAGGGATTAGGTTTTTAGCGATTTTGCAAAAAATCTATTTGAATTAGAGGAATTTGGACGGCGATGATGTCGACCGATGAGACTTGTTAGGTTTAGCATAGAAAACTTCCATTGATTTGGGATGTAAGTGATTTAACCCGGTGAGGTTAACAAATATACAGCTTTTTCTTTCAGTTTACGAAGTATTGAAGTGAAATAAGGTCAAATCTAAGAAATTGAATAAAATTGGGTGACCAACTTAAAAGGCGAGTCCTTACGTTTTGCTTTTTTCTCAACATATCCAAAATTTGTAGTTCAACTTCCCATGTAGCGCAAAACCAAATTTGAAATTATTTTTAAGAACAATTAAGTTTTATAGACATCACATATAAGTACCTAAAAAATTAGAAAAAAAGGTAAATTTTTATTTACAAAAATCTTTTTACACCATAGTTTCACATACTTTTAGACTTTATGTCTGTGTGTTGACTATTTTCAACAGGAGCTTGCCTTGAGTGTTATTTTTTATTTTTAGAGACTGGCTGTTTGCGAAAATCAGCATAAAAACAACGCAAAAGTGACCTCAAAGCATGCCTTTCTTTCAAATCATGAACCGACAGTGAGTGGAAAAGACGCCATAATCAGATGTCCCGAATGTCAGCTCGTCAGGACCATAAGGAGGGTGAAGCAAGTAGACATTTCTAAATCAGACATACAGTCGTCGATGCTTAACTAGGTTTCATTGTATTGGCAGTTTAAGGCTTAAGCTATACTTAGGATAAATCTGATAATTATAATTTTTCAGTGTAACCATGATTTTTGCATTTTATCAGTTTTTTACAACTTCTTTGTATTGTTTTCAGTCATGTTTGTTATGCTGTATTGTTTCAGTGAAGGATTTTTTATAGGGTACCTTAATACCATCACTGTATTGAGCTAAAGACTGTCCACAACTAATTAAGGTTTTCGTTGAAATAAAAAAGTCAGTGTCACAAGCTGGTTTCGAACCCAGGACCTTCGGATAAATACGCCGCTGCTCTACCACTTGAGCTATCGTAACTTCGATCCACTCGGACACTAACTTCCCATCTCAACCCCACCTTTTTTGAATTTTCCCTCCTTTGTGCCATTTTCTACCTTTTTCTACCTTTCACTAAAGCCGTCCACAACGATTTTTTATTTATAATTCATGCTAATACATGTTACGTAAAGTATATATGCTATATCTTATCCAATATATAATTAGTTATAGGTCTTCATTATTATAATTTTAATTAAAAAACTATCAGGGATAAGGCTAATTGGAAATAAAACATTTTCTTTTGACGAGCTTTTGGAGAATATCCTCCGTCAGAACTTTGAAACGTTATTTAATAATTTAAAAGGTTAACAAATATGTGCAATTATTCACAATTTTTAAACTATTGGTTTCAAGTAGTTTTATGAAGTTAAAAATATATTTACAAAAGCAAATAAAATTAAAAATACTGCTATAGTATAATAATTTAAAAAATAAAGCAACCTTTAATAGTTGAGAATTTTAGTTTTATACTGTTATAGGTATCATGAAAAAATTCGATTTCTGTTGTGAGAAGATGAAACATGAAAACTCATTTAATCTTTGTTCAAAAAGACCAATTAACCAAATAAGCCAAATAAACTTGTGCAAATTTCGTCCTAGTTTATGTTTGTCGTGTAAATCCTCCAAAAAGAAATGAGAAAATCCTCCTGACAAACCACCTCGTCAGGACTATGATTTACGTCCAAATTGAGTTTTCGGATGTTCATAGAGACCGATTCGAAAAGCCGAGATAAAATCGGCTTCTTCTTCTCCAGGCTAAACTCTCTCTAAGCCGAGTGTGATTTAGTGCGGCGGTCAGCTATCTCTGATCTAAGCGGTGGACCTTAGGGTAAACAACCTCCCCCTAAGCAATAACTCAATCCGCGATAAAAATAAAGAGGTTAAAAAGGCGTGGGTGCTTGTCGAAGGGTGAGCCGGGAGATATGCTACCGCGCCAATGATATATATATATATATATATATATATATATATATATATATATATACCTTTGAATATCGCTTTCGGGTAATGTTTGAGCGGATCATGTAGGACTTTCAATTTAATAAAATTTTATTTGAAATTTTTAAACGGGATTGTATTTAAAAAATCATATCAATACATTCTCTTAACAATTAAACTCTCTGTAATAGGATTATATATATATATATATATATATATATATATATAATCCTATTACAGAGAGTTTAATTGTTAAGAGAATGTATTGATATGATTTTTTAAATACAATCCCGTTTAAAAATTTCAAATAAAATTTTATTAAATTGAAAGTCCTACATGATCCGCTCAAACATTACCCGAAAGCGATATTCAAAGGTGAATTTTGAAGAGAGAAGGAGGTACAAAAGTGGAAACACAAACTGTCACGGTTCGTGAAACAGTGCGGTTATTATCAGATTTAGAAATAAATTTATTCATCTTGGGGCTGAACTTAAGGGGGTCGCCACCCCTCGGCACTTTTCCTCCTGCGACCCTACACGACATTCCAATTTCCAGCCTCAGGCAAATGGTAATTAATGCATTAATTTTTAGTCCGAAGCCCCAAGACTCATCCATTCATTTGCCCCCCTCACCCCTTTTAATTCCAAACCCCCTTTTCACTCTAAGATGGACAAGGACATATGAGAGGGTAATTTTTCAACTCACGGGGGTTGTGGACGTTTTATTAGAGGAAAATGGATTATGAAAACCCTCCTGCCGTACACTCTTTCAGCAGAAAGCAATTAAAAAATTCCGACTCTTTCACCCTTTTTCCTTAATTGTAAATGATTTATTTTTACGCGTACGCTTTCCGGTATTCAACGCATGTCCTACTTCTTTTAGCCCCTCTTATCGTTAGAACTACCTCGTCCGTTTACTAGCAATTTCTCTTTTTTACGTCGAATTTTTTCGAAAGTTTTTTATTTATTCATTTATTATAAGGAAATCGTGAGAGGCGGTCTGGTGTGACGTAGGTTTCAGAAAAACATTTTCTTTATCGTGCCAACGTTTCGATCTTCATTGAGATCATCTTCAGGGCCTGGGATTTATAAACATTGTTTAAATTTAACAAATACATGTAGGACTTTAAATTTAAACAATGTTTGTAAATCCCAGGCCCTGAAGATGATCTCAATAAAGATCGAAACGTTGGCACTATAAAGAAAATATTTTTCTGAAACCTCCATCACACCAAACCGCATCTCACGATTTCCGAATAATCATAGACTAACGGTCACTAATCACCACACATTAAAAAATGCGCTCTAGCATTGTTACAACATAATAATACAGCAAAACAAAAAATTTCTTTACTTATTCATAAAGTGCAACGTGACCAAAACATCCTAGTGACAATAAATAAATATACAGATTTGAAATAATCGTTCGGAAACAAATCCAAAATTGCATAATTGGCAATTGGAGGTGGCTCCCCATTTTGAATTTGGGCGGAAATATTATATAATCGGACGCTGTTACAAAAATCGTGCTGGACGGAAAAGAAAAACATGCGGGTACATAAATGACGAATATCGTATTTTACAATTTTAGCAAGACCTTGGTCAATTTGTTAAATCATTACTTTGGACTTTTAAAGAAGTACTGTAGTAGTAAGTGTTTGTTTTCTGCGTAATTTTGCCATTCTTGTGTGTCGTGAGTGCCCACGTCACACCAGACCGCATTTCATGATTTCCGAATAATAATCGACTAACGGTCACTAATCACCACACATTTATTCATTTAATTGAAAGTTTTATTTATGACAATAAGGAGAAAAAGAGAATTATTAGTTATATGTAAAAATTCTTTTTAAAACCTTTAACTTATTTTTTAATATTTTTTTATACTCTGTATCAAAATATTTACTAAAAATATGGGCGTACATTTTCTCCCTGTCACATCACTGCACCGGGAGAACAAAAGAGCAACAGAAACCTGCCGATACTGACAGTCAATATAAGGGATGAAACAAAAAGAAAAGTGCAAATAAAAACAGCCAAAACCGATTTTTTTTAAATTTGCAAAATTGATTTTCTATTAGATAATTCCAGCTAAAACACAAGCCACTGTATGCAGATATCGCTTTAAAAAATGGCACAATATAAACTTACTTAGCGTATACAAGACATGTTAAGAGAATCCGATGCTGGCACCCAATATGAAAGATTAATGGTCGAAGCCATCGTCGATTAAGGTGACGTGGCTGGTTCGGGATGAGAAAGTAGAGTCTGCTTGGGCAGTAGGGTTAGGATGAATCGAGAAGTAGGGGTGGAACTTTTTGAACTGGGAACGGGTCAGTCGATGAAAAAATGAATGGTGAGGTTGTCGTGGAGCTAGTGAAATCATTAGAGCTTTAACAAATTGTCCAAGGACTTTGATCCCGGAAGCCCACATTTCAACTCTGTTTTTATTTATTTACTTTTTACAAAGCCTATAGCTTTGCACTCCGTACGTCTAAATTTGTATAAAGTAGTAGTATAATATAAAACAAAACAAGTATAATTTTGAATTGTCACTGTCAAAACTGATTTCGGTCCTAAATATCTTTCAAGTTATCTGTTAAATAGTTCTCTTAAGGTTCCTGTGGGGATTTCCAGGACAGTATCCATTCTAGGGACAGTCCTAAGTATCTAAGTTGAGTGAAAGTCGAAAGATCTGTTGATTTTGTTTTTGATCTGTTGTTGAGGAGGTGTATACTGGAGGGAAAGGGTTTTTTAATATACACTGGGTACATTTTTCCTTGCTCAGTCTTTGGTAAACTCAAATTGTACTTGGATGTTCAAGTTTGTTTTGTCTGATAGGATTCGAGTTAGAAGAAAGAATTTGCGGTGTCAACCTATTTGTGGTAACGATGATGTTGGGATGTCTAGGATAAATTGTATACAGCGTGGGACCAATAAAGTTCCCCTGTAAGACGCTGGCTTGTGTGGTTGTTACGGCCCAACATTGACTGACAAAACTAGACCCTTCGCTCAGTGTTGACGGGGGTGGGTCAAAATCATAAAACAAAAGAATAACAACAAGAATAAATTACGATGAACAAATTAATTTTAAAATTTGGGCGTCAGTGAAATAAAATAAAATTTAAATAAAAACTCCCTAGCTTGAGGAGGGGAAACCTATTACTTATAGATTCACCCTAAACCCCTGGAAACCACATAGAGGGTTGGTTTTGTATTGAACTCAAAAAATAGCACCTTTATTAAAACAAACGGACAAAATTGATATATTCTCTGAACTACTAATTAAATTAAATTAAACTACTTATTGCGGTTGACCAACGAAATAGCTAACCTAATATAAATCTGCCCTCAGGGCCTGTTAACTAACAAAAAGATGTAAAAAGTCTCTTTCAAGTCGCACACACAAACAAAACTTACGTGGAGTAGCCATTATTGGACGGTTTTTATTGGTGTCACTTCACTCTCCCCGAACGGTTGGAAAATCATGCTTCTCATGACAGCCTAAAAGGATGAATCGAAAAATAATATATTCAATAAGTTCACTATTTTTCCTGGTCCGCGTGACCAATTAATATCATTCAATTAATAGCGGGATTCGAAAAAGAGGGAAAATTCAAAGAGGTGGGGTTGAGGTGGGAAGTTAGTGCCCGAGTGGATCGAAGTCACGGTAGATCAAATGGTAGAGTAGCGGCGTATCAAGCTGAAGGTCGTGGGTTCGAATCCCGCTCGTGACACTGACTTTTTTATCTCAACAAAAACCTTAATTAAATGGATATTCAATAAGTTTTCCGATATAATCTGTATATTTATTTATTAAATATCTTGTTTTGTCCAAAACTATAATCGTTATCTAATCTGTGAGATATACTAAACCAGCACGACTTGTAAGCGTTGCGGAAGTGTTGGTATGTTGCGCCGTACGGCAGACGCTTAAACTTACTTATTATTATTATTTATTACAATTTAGCTTTCCATCCCATAGAACTTATTGTACTTAGAGCTTACCTTTTATATGATATTAACAAAGTTGTGTAATATTTGGTATATAATATTGAAACCAATGAAAAATTCATTAAAACAAATTCCAATCACCTTCCCTCTCTGAAAAGTCAAACGATTGAGCTTCCTGCGTGTTATTAATCGTATATTGTAATAAATAGATATTAAACAATAAATAGATATTAGCAATTGATAGAAAAAAGGTAAATATGAGTCGGCTTTTTATACTAACTTAGCGTAAATAGAAAGAGAGGAATAAAGAAAAAGAATGAAATAATTGAAATCATAACTCAACAGTTTGTTGTATGTATTTATTCTAGTTTCCATTTGGTAATAGTGAATGGAAATATTGCTGGAAAATATACCACCGCGGACCAATATCATTTTGACTTAAGAGATCGTGTTTTCCTCGTAGGTCGGCCGTAAGCCGTCGGCCCTCCTGTTCCTCTCGTATCCATCCTCTTCTTGATTTAGTAGTTGTTATTGTGGGGTTGTGATGGATACAGCCCAAGGGGTCTCCGGCCCCCCATCTTCCATAACTTTCACAAAATCAAACTGTATAATCCATTGCCTGGAAAACGCATTCGACAGTTCGACAGGGCCGGAGAATCGATCGAATCGCAATTTCTATAAAGTGACGAATTGATGGATGAAGAGGCTAAAAAAAAACTTTTGAAAAAATTTGCAAACTAATAATTGTCACTGCTGAAAGGATTGACTGTTATTGATAAGTGAGCCGTTTTAGGGGGGGACAACAGGTGCAAAAGGCTTTCTATGAGTTATCGTCGCCGTTAACGAAGTGAGAACTGGGTTTAGGCCTAAGTCCCTCTACGACCCCCTCATTAGCCACTCCGCACACTCTTACGACATATATCACCACGTCCCCCTCGAACAAATTTCACAAGCCGTAAGGACGCAATCCCTTATAGAAGGCCTTCTTCTTGAGGCGAATACTGAAACACAATCTACGTCCTCTATATGATGCTAGTAAACATAACTTATTGTATAATAATTGTGTTATATTACTTAATTATGAATACTGTAAAATTCATAATTTGAATGACCATAAAAATATTTTAAAAAATCCTGATTAGTAGAAGATTAATATGGTGAAATCACATTTTTGATATGAAAGTGCGCTTAGCTAAATTGATCTTTTGAGCTTTACACTTTTGAAAATACAGATAAGTACGAATGTAATATTATATTAGTTTAACACTGTATTTGAATTATGTGGAAATAACGTTTATACACCAATTTTGCGGTGTCTTTCAAATAATTTGCACCCATTTGTGTTTTTAAGTCCGCACGTTCTTTGTTCATGCTTGTGTCAAATTGTGCTTGGAAACTTCGACTTTTGCGTGCCTTGACCAGAGCAACAGAAAAGTTCAAGAACAAGACAAGCCCAGGACGATGTGGGGACTCGTCGTATCAAGACAGCGTACAGTCACAGGAGCCCAAATAACGACGTCATCTAAAGAATGCGAAGAAAACGAAAATAAAACGAAGAAAAGGACCCGAGAGGAGGCTTACTCATCACTATAAGAAAAAAAACCTTAATCCGTGCGTTGTGTAAAGAAAATACAAAATAGTCATGAGAAACTAATATATATGTGGATTGATTATAAAAGTCAGTACAAAGTTTCATAGCAAGGAGAACGTTCCGGGAAGGAAGGGGGTGCATGGCACGGGCTAGCGTGTAGACACACATTTGTCGGCGGATCAAGTCTCGGATTTTAATTACTGTATCCTGGGGTCCCCTCACGCACGACACGACAATCTGAGTTATTGCACACCTTTCACGAACGATCTGGAATTAGTGCGAGTCCGAAAAAGGGTCGTTTGAGGTAGGGAAGGGGCTCGGGGAAGGGAGAGCTAAAGGGCGAAAACGGCTGACTGATGTCGAGCATTACTACATAGCCATTCGGCTTCCCTTGTTTTTAACCCTCCACAGTCGTTGAGAGACAAATGCCAGTACACTTGTAATCCTGTTACGTACCCGCAGGTATAATTTTAGCTTTTATTATACCGTAATTTGTAGACTTCTCTCCTTCCGGGCACGATGTGATATTAGAGCGATTTGTTTTACTGACTTGTTAGATTAAGAAAGAATTTACTCCCACAAAAGCTGAAAAAAAAATTACTCCACCCTCTTGTATTTTTCACGGACGCATTCTGAGTGATTGATACGATTTGTTGCAGATCGTCCGGAGGTGGTGGTCAAATGGTCGGGGGAAGACACAAGAATGAGAACAAGCCGAAGATAGCCGACCTCTTGACCAAGAAGCTGCAGAAAAAGGAAGAAGAAGAGTCAGGAGCGAAAAGGAGAAGAAAGAAAGAGGAGATCGCCGGAGACAGTGAAATGGACGATTGTCAGCGATCACTGCCTCAGAAGAAGCGGACGCTGATCGCCGTATCGCCATCGAGGAGCCCGGCGAAAAAATCTTCAAAACCGAATCCAAGCCTACCCGAGGAACAGGACGACGAAACGCTGATCCGGGAAACGGAAGCCGCACTGAAATCTTTGTCCGGGAGTTGGCCCGCGAGGGAAAACAACTACAGGGATCAGGACGAATCGCCGGCTTTCGAAAACCTGTTCGAAGAGAAGAAAAAGTCCCTCGGAGGCTCGGACGGCTGCTGTCTCAAAGACGTCATCACTCTGAGAGGGCCCCAAGAAGGAAAGCATAAAACGGACATAAACAAAAATTCAACAATAATAAAAACTGAAGAAGGGGTCATGAACGAGGTCGAAGTGAAAACTGAAGACAAGAAGCCCGCGAAGGATAATAACGAATTAGAACATCTGCTCAAGATAGAAAACGAATGCGCGTCTATTCAGACTCAAGTGAGTAAAGTGAAACAAGAAAAATTTTCCAGATACGAACCGGATTTTAACGAACTCGTCGACGACTCGTCCAACGAGCTGGAAATCGATATGTCCGACCCCGGACAAGAAGACGACGATAAAAAAGATATTAAGAAGAAAAAAGAAGACAAAGAAGACAAGAAGTACATCCCGTCCGCTTTTAAACCGATTTCGGAGCAGAAGGAAAAGATGATGGAGCTGTTGGGCCCGTACCCGGCGGGAGCGACGTTCGTAGGTTACCCGGGTACGCTGCCGCCCCCGGCCGAACCCGCCCCTCCGCGAGTCGAGGAGAAGAGGATAAAAGAAGAACCCGAAGCGGTTCAAGTGACGACGACGAAGAGAGTGGAATCGCCCGAAGGCCCGATGTCGAAGCATTACACCATCCTGCAACCGGCCGGAGCTGGAAGCAGAGCAGCGACCGCTATACAAGACGTCGCGAGAGAAGGGGTTGTGAGCGTTGCTGCTGTCAGCAGTTCGATGTCACCGCCTTCAAAAGAGAGGCCGCTCTCCCCGAACAGCATCGGCAAAGGTAAACTCTCTTTGTTCCTCATTCAACCGCACTGCATCCCTTTATTAATCGACAGCCGCCGTAAAATAAACCCGAACTCTCATTCATCAACGATATCGATAACATTCCATAATTCATAAACAATTCCGTTCTCGTCGAAACCGCAGTTTGAAAACAATATACTCGCCCCTCATCGTTTACGGGGGAGAGAAATTGTTAAAACAATGGATCCTCGAGTTCGGCCATAATAACAGTTTCAAATTATCCGTTGAAAACGTTATAAGTTTCCTATTGGAACGACACGGGAAAACCTCTGGGCCGTCTTCCACAGGGATTTTTCCGATCCGAAGAATGTTTACAGTCCCCCACTTGTTTTTCTACGACGATGTTAAACCCCCTCCCGTTAATGTTACTTCTCTAAAGGAAGGGTTGGAATTAACCGGCGCCGTAAAAATCTGTAGAGGCTCCGGGGGTGGGCTAATTCGGTTATCTTTTATTTATGGACATCTCGGTGCGAGGGAGGCTAGTTTGTTTCGGAGGGGAAAGGGTTAAAGAGGTTGTTTTTATTTGACAAATGAAATAGTGTTCAATTAGCACTGAAAGCGTTCATTTTAAATCTTAAAACCGTGACGCCTTCCTGCCCGAAAGGGGTTAATACTAAATTATATTTTTAAAGAAATTGTAATCAGTATGTCTCTATTTCTCCCTGGCATATTACTTTCCCAACAATAATTCACAAACAAATAAAGCTCTTGATAATTAATAATAGAATTTTAATTATTAAAATATTGAAACAATTTCTATTTATTTTTACGCTGGACTTACAAACCAACCACATTGTATTTCTATAATAACTTTTATTTTAACACAATAGCCTAAATATAGAAATTTTAACGGAACTAAACAAAATAAAGTTTACTTCTGCTAGATGTAAACTTATTAGCAAAATTTTGATTATTAGAATATTGAAAAAATTTCTATTTATTTTTACGCTGGACTTACAAACCAACCACATTGTATTTCTATAATAACTTTTATTTTAAGACAATAGCCAAAATATAGAAATTTTAATTGAACTAAACAAAGCAAAGTTTACGTCTGCTAGATGTAAACTTATTAGCAAAATGTTGATTATTAGAATATTGAAAAAATTTCTATTTATTTTTACGCTGTACCTACAAACCAACCAGATTGTATTTAGATAATAACTTTCATCTTAAGATTTTAGCCAAAATATAAACATTTTAACGGAACCTAAACAAAACAAACATGCCTTCTGCGCGATGTAAGCTTGCGTTGCAAAATTTTAATTATTAGAATATTGAAAAAAATTTATTTATTTATTTATTTGACTTTTTTTTTAATACATTTTAGAGTGCCAGTGAGAATTTTTTTTTACAGAGAATTTCTCACTGGCACTCTCAACACGACACGCAAGAATGGCACAATTACGCAGAAAACACACACTTTGTGCCCTGAAGATGATTTTAATAAAGATCGAAACGTTGGCACGATAAAGAAAATGTTTTTCAGAAACCTACATCACACCAGACCGCATCTCACGATTTCCGAATTTCTATAATAACTTTTTTCTAAGACGATAGCCTAAATATAGAAATTTTAACGGAACTAAACAACATAAAGTTTACTTCTGAGTGATGTAAACTTTTTATGCAAAATTTTAATTATTACAATATTTAAAAAATGTCTTTTCACTTTTACACTGGACTTACAAACAACCACCTTGTATTTCTATAACTTTTATTTTAAGACAATTGCCTAATATAAAAATTTTAACGGAGCTAAAGAAGATCCTCATTTGTGCTTAAAAAGTAACCAAAGCATATGTTGCTGAGGTTAATACATTCAATTGAAAAAATTTACCACTAAATATTTGACTTTTATTATAAATACCCAAAGCTATAAATTTTCTACCTGGTAATTATTGCATTGCCTATATCATATTTTAAAACAAGATAAAACTGGGAGCGATATCTCCTGAACTTCGCACTGTTTCCTGTAAAAGGGAAATTGAAGATTTGTATCGTTGAAAGTAACAGTACAATTATTCAGCTGTTCTACGAGATAAATCCTTAATTGATAGTTTATTTCATTTTATTATTTTAATTTGATAAACAATAGGGGATAGTTTAAAATAGATTTTCTACAGTGCGTGCATAATCGTGATAAATCCGACACGGTTGTTGAACACAACTGATAAAACGGATTTAAATTTTTTATTTGAACAGAGTTAAAGAGACAGTTTCTCTCATTATAAAATAAAGAAGTGAGAAGAGGCAGATGCCAGGAATCGTCCCTGAATAGGAATGAGAAGGGCGACAATGGTATAATTAAGATATGAGGGTGAATTGTGGATAAGCCCGGCGGATCTGATCAGGCCTCCCTCTGTAAATCTGAGGAAATGGGTAATTAACAATGATAACGAGCTCACGTAGGCCGGGGACCCTCTCGAGGGAGGAAAAGTTAGAGGAAATATACTTAGGAGTCCCGACTTCCCTTTCTTACTTCCTATTCCCTCCGCTCCAGGTACGACGGGAAACGATCCGCTCCCTCCTGAAAACTGCGGACGAAACGTTGTTGCCGATGGGAACACGGCTGCGCGCAAACTGTGAAAACTAGTCTCAAATGAAAATCGACATTACTTGAAACATACATAAGATGAAAATCCTTTCTTTTCAAGTCCCGAAAAAACGCAATAAAAGTTTAAAAGGTCATACATCCACACAGTCTTGGCCTTATTGTTCATTTCAAAAGTACTTTTTATATTCATTAGTTTTCGTAGTCCGCTTAACCAATTAATATCTTTCAATTAATTAAGGTTTTTAGTTGAGATAAAAAAGTCAGTGTCACGAGCGGGATTCGAACCCACGACCTTCGGCTAGATACGCCGCTACTATACCACTTGAGCTATCGTCATCTCGAATTTAATAAGTAAAAATTAAGTATACCTTCACTAAAGCTCTTCGTGGCCATTTCATTTGTCGCCTAGAATCAAATAGATTACACGACATTTGAAAAATGGCAAAAAGGAGGGAAAATTCAACTGGTGCGGTTGAGATGGGAAGTTAGTGTGTCCGAGTGGATCACGATAGCTCAAGTGGTAGAGCAGTGGCGTATTTAGCCGAAGGTCGTGGGTTCGAAACCCGCACGTGACACTGACTTTTTTATCTCAACTAAAAACCTAATTAATTGAAAGATATTAATTGGTCAACCGGACCACGACATCTAGTGAATTTAATAAGTTAAATAAAGTACATCTTCACTAAAGCTCTCCGTGGCCATTTCATTTCTCGCCGAGAATGAAATAGATTACCCGACATTTGAAAAATGGCAAAAAGGAAGGAAAATTCAAAAGGTGGGGTTGAGATGAGAAGTTAGTGTCCGAGTGGATCGAGGTAACGACAGCTCAAGTGGTAGAGCAGCGGCGTATCTAGCCGAAGATCGTGGGTTCGAATCCCGCTCGTGACACTGACTTTTTTATCTCAACTAAAAACCTCAATTAATTGAAAGTACATTATATATTCAGTTAAAAAGACTGAAATAAAACTAATCGTAATCTTTAAAAATATAAATTATTACTGTAAATTATTGGGTAATTATAAATATAAATATTTAAATAACGAGAGAAGAAAAAGTTGAACGAGAGAGAGACAAAGAGTGAAAGATAGAGAGAGGTAGTGAGCGAGAGAACAAAAGAATGAATAAATAAAAATCGTTGTATTTTAATAACGTCGTAAATTTAGGTCGCAAACAACCTGTTTTACAATTAACAAGAAAATCTCAAAGAGCGAGAGAGAAAAAAAATAGGGAGAAAGTGAGAGAGACAAGAAGAGAAATTGAGAAAAAGAGTGAGAGTGAGAGAGAGAGAGACAGGATTAAAAATAAAGAGAAAGGGAGAGTGAGAGAGCGAGAGAGAGGAAAAAAATGAACGAATATCGTTCTATTTAAAAATTCTCGCAAATTTAGGTCGCAAACAACCTCTCTTATAATTAAAAAGAAAATTCATTGAGAAAGAAAGTGAGAGAGAGAAAGAGAGCGAGAGAGAGAAAGCAAGAGAACGAATGAATATCGTTTTATTTAAAAAATTTGGCAAATTTACGTGGTGAACAATCTCTCTTACAATTAATACATCCAGGGTCGGGCGGGAGAACGTTGAACTCATAAAACCAGAAAATACCACGATCAGCCGTAAGATTTGTATTTCAATGCATTTTGTCCTGTTGCCCAGGTTCCTCTCCAAGGCGGGTAAGAGCTAGAATCATTCTCATTAATAATACCTGGTTGTAAAAAGAATCGGTACAATTGGCTGATGGAGAATTTAAATATTCTTTAGGTTGTAATTGCAGTACATATATTATAAATCACGTTTCGTGGACTGTAATATTGAATTGATCAGTTTTTAACATTCCTGAGACTCACGAACAATACGGATCAAGGTATAGTCTTGAAGGAGAAAGCAAAATCAATTGTTACCGCTATGTTTCGATCATTTTATGGTCATCATCAGGGCAAAACAATCTTAAATCTACAGATTGACATATTTAAGTTTTTTACAGGCGATTTCAGATTTCCTTAAAACCCGACACAGTCCCAACATTGCCAAGGACTGTAACCTAGTTACAGTTACAGCTGTTACAGTCGTTGGCAATGCTGGGAGTAAGTCGGGTTTCAAGGAAATCTGAAATCGCCTGTAAAATACTTAAATATGTCAATCTGTAGATTTAACATCCTTTTGCTCTGATGATGACCTTACAATAGGCCGAAAGCTTGACTGAATTTGCTTTCTTCTTCAAGGTCATACATATCTGTAGTGTTCGTGAGTGAAAAAGTAGTCGACATTTCTAATACTGAAATCAGAAAATTCCTGAGTCTCTCAAAGATTACAACATCACTTACTGTTATGCTGTAAGTCATTCAAGTGCGGTTAATTATCCATATGTCTGAAAAGTCCTACGATTTTTCCGCTGTCGTTTGATCTTCGATGACCGTCATTAATTTTACTTTCTTATACTGATTATTTATTACCTTCATGGGAAAAATATGCTATAAGTTGAAGTAAAATGCTTATCAAGATCGGATTCTTTAAGGAGGAAGCGATTTGTTTGTCTGTAGACTTAGTTATCTAATGACTTCATAAGAACTCAAGGGGTGTTGGGTATATTTAAAATTCCCCTCGTCTCTATGTTTTCTGGTCGGGGGTTGGAGGAAGTGGTTTAAGAAGGGGAGGCATTAAAGGCTCATCCCCGCCCTCGCCGCCTTTGGGGGCATTGTCATGCAAGAAGGCGAACCCCGGTGTAAAAGATTTAGAAGGGAACCGGCGAAGCTCTAATGCTTATAAGATGTCCGAGGGAATTACGTTATGATGAGGGGTCGACTAGTTTCCTTATTGGAGTTTAAAGCCCTGGCCGGCCGCCGGTGAAATAGTGGCCTTCCGCCGCATCTGGGACCACCCGGGCCCACTTAATTAGCCGCGTCCTATTTACTGCTGCTACCTAGGCGAAGGTGGATCGCCGTTTAAGTCTCTTACGCCAACTGTATTAAACTATTCGGGGCAGGGGGGACTTAGCGTGAAGTTTGCCGACTAGGCTATTGATACTACTTGATTCATGGAGTTTCAAGGACGAGGCTATTTAGAAGTTGAATTTTCGACATAGTTTGCCAGTCTGGAAATAACCGACATCACTGTCTAACAATTAAAGCAGACTGCAGCCCTTTCCACCGGAAAATCATTTGAATTTCACGCTTGCATTAGATTTGATTTTCCATCCAACTTTCTCTTATTTTTATATAAAACGAAAATTCATTGGATCGTAGACAACACTCAAACTTTAAAGTTTCGGTTTCACAAATAAACCAATAACTCGTTTCGACATCTCCAGGCCAGGAAGCCGAACTGCGCCTAACACACAAGAGAAAGCTAAGCTAGGCGGACCAAAATGATCGGAAACGTTCAAATTACATGGTACGAACACTCCGGATCAATGTATGATCTTGAAAAAGAAGAAATAAAATTTAGTCGCTAATGCCAAGCTTTCGACCTATTTTAAGGTCTTCATCAGAGCAAATCAACTTTAAATATGTCTACAGATTGACATATTTAATTTTTTTTCCTTGAAGACCGATTCAGTTCCAACTTTCTTCTTCTTCACATACCTACAAGAAGACAATAAAAAAAATGAATACCTACTAGTAAAGAAGAATGATTAAATAAGGTTAAAAACTAATAACAATGAGTACTGAAAACTTTTTTTTTATTCATTCTGCGTTTATTTTTGCACGAGTAAGCAAAATAGGTGAGGTAAGTTAGACGGACGGGACTAGACGGGACGGTCAATCGGTTTCCTGGAAATTTCATTGCTGAAACCGGGAACTGCTGCTTCTGTAAAAAGCTTAAATATGTCAATCTGTTGATTTTTCCAATGTCGTGTACATAGTTCATTCATAGTTCAACACCCATTTCTGTCATTCTCATTGATCCGTTATTTACTTAAATTTGGATCCGTGACTGAAATTAGTTTAAATGAGGAATCATGCAGTTTCTCCATCACCTACTAGCTATGAAATCGCCGAGTAGGAATTGATAATCGGTCAACCTTCCGATGAGGAGATTCCTGAAATCAAATGAAGAACAGCTTTCGGATGAAGCTCCACGACCCAGTATACTCAAATTCTACAATTCTCCGAACAGGTGAAGGTCAAATAGCCTTTGGAACTAGAATATCTAAAAAGCTCAGTGTGTGTGTGATTTGTGCGAAAATATTTCAAAACAGTTCAAGGGTTCTAGTTAAATTGCATCGTCATCATGAGGAAGCGAACTGAACGAAACATTCCTATTTACATGAAGGAATGTTGGCTTTGTTGAAACTCTAAACGGTTTGACCACCCATTTATGGTCTTGCAGCATAGTATCTCGAGGTGTTGGTAAGTAGGACATCTCCACAAAGGACAAAGGACAAAGCACAAAGGACATCTCCAAACCAAGAAGGTGTTCACATATTTCATATATTTCTCAAGTCCAGATTGTTTTCTTTTAAAAAATCATTTAACACAGGAAAACACTCTATCCCTTCCTTCTCAACAGATTCACCCAAAACTGGACTTTTCTTTTGAAGGCGCGAACTTTGTAATTAGCATCGAAAATTGTGATACTTGCCGTATCATGGAAAACGTTGGCCAATTTGGCATGGTCCGTAAACAGATTCCAGAAATTCCTGTAATTGTGAAAGTGCTTTCCCACGAGACAGCCTCTCCGTATGGAGAAGCATGGAATGATGTCGTCACATTGTGAAAAGTTTTGACTTCAATGACCGCGACTCGATTTAATTAATAATTTGAACATGCTCGTCCCCATTGACTTTCTTAAAAGAGGCTAGTATTTTGTTTCATGGAATAGCCAAATGGAGTACACAATTACTGCTGCTGCAATCCTTCGATTTATTTTTTATTTTTAGTAATCTCTGATCGTTTGGCCAGTCAATGCTTTTGGACCATCTATGCACACGTCAATGCAATTAGTCCATGGAATTACATGAGTGACAAAGAAATTATCCATCAAACTGAATTGGTATTCTTTATAAGTAAAATAATCTTCATATTTACATCGTTTTTAGAGAATCGTCAAGTTATAATGAGTTGAAACACTTGAGTTCGACGAGGACGGAAGTTTCCCAGGGTAGATTTGAGCAATATTGACCTTAACAGGATGATATTTCTCGTCTACCCTCCTTACAACTATGGCGTTGGCATCTGCGCTTATGGAATTAGCGAAACGTTTGCTTAAATCGTTAAGGGTACGAGTTAGTGACGAGGGGTCCGAGATAGTAATGACATCTGAGTCAGAAGGCTCTTCGTCGCATATTACAGCGGTACACATGTTTCCCTCAAACGGCTTATTAGCGTAACCAAATGCGCCCTTATAAATCACCGTCATCCGCCCTCCAGAATCTTGAAAGGATTACGCGCAGATAAATCTGCCGACGGTTTATATTAATATGTAATTATTAGAAGGGCTTCGTCGGCGTACCACTAATGGGTACCCACAAGATGGCGGTCAAGTGCAGTTAAGTGTCTCTACTTGTGCGGGCAGATGGTGCCTTGGTAATGACACTTAAAGTTGACTATACATCAGGCCAGGTGCGCCAGCGGCCCGCATGTAGAACCAACTTATCTCCAATTAGGATTTCATAGCCATTACGATTTTGTTATATCAAATTGTATTGAACGTATGACTGAGATTTGTTTTTGTTTTTCTGACAGAGGGGAGTAAGTGCCCTGCGCCCGGTTGCAACGGAGAAGGACACGTTACAGGATTGTACTCGCACCATAGAAGGTAATTTTTTTTCAATTATTACTAATATTGTGTTGGAATATTTCATCTATTATAAATAAAACTCACTAGTCATAATTTTTTATTAAAATAATTCAAAAAGCATGCATGATTTATGTAAAAATATATTTAACCAAACGTTTTAATTGCTAATGGTCTTTTTTGCAAACTAATGTTTTCTTTTTCTTCTTAGTTTATCAGGCTGTCCGCGAAAGGATAAAGTAACGCCTGAAAGTAAGTGCGCATGGCTTAGCTAATTAATTCTTACAGAAACAATTAATAAACTCTTCTAAAAAACAGTTAATAATTAGTTAAAACAAATAATACCCCAATATAACTGTGGAGGTAACGTGAAAGAAATATATGTAAAAATGAAAAATCGATATATTGTGTAAGTCTTAGTGGGTCAGCCTCGAGTGTGATTTGGTGAAGTGACTTGTATGTGAACAGTCTGCATGTGTGTGTGAGTGAGTGCCGAAGGGTAGAGGTGAGCCCGCTACGGTCGCCCACTCAGGTCTCCACAGTGCAACGAGCCAATCTTGGGACAGGAGAGGGATGGCCGCGTGCTCTCCTCTATCTTTTCACAACCTCTATCTTTCTCTTGTCTGCAAATATAATTTCCCCCCTGACACACTCACTTATGCCTCTCTACTGTCCCAGTACTGGCTATGCACGAGACGATCCTCAAGTGCCCGACTCCCGGTTGTAACGGGCGAGGTCACGTCTCGTCCAACAGGAACACACACAGGAGCCTGAGCGGGTGCCCGGTCGCGGCCGCCAACAAACAAGCGAGCCGCGAAGCACGGCACAAAGCACAGCACGCAAGTACGTGACTGCTTCGCGAGACGGTCTGCCTTGGATTCGGTCTAACCCGTCGTTTTTTAATGTTTCAGTGAACGCCGAATGCGGAGGACTCGTGGTCGGGTTCACCAAGCCACAGATGCCGACCATGTCGCCGCCAGTCGAAATGAAGCCGTGCTATTACCCGACGCCGGGGGATCTGCCTAGACCGGATTACAGCACGCCTCCTTTTTACAAACAGCCGACGCTCAAACCGACCAAAATCCTCCACCAGGAAGAAACCGACAAGGGCGGTAAGCTGAAAAGCGAGTGCTGCGCCAAAACGGAACCCTCCCCTCCGGCAAGGCAATACGATAACTACATGAGCCACGATTCCAACTCTTCTTCGAGCATGGACACGATGGGAGGACCTCATATGACCAGTTCGCACCTGCCGGTCCCACCCCCGCCCGTCCCGCCGCACATCCCCCCGCCTCCGTACGGGCCTTCCGTCCTGGAGGACTCTAGGCTGCAGAGAAACTACGACGACGAATTGTATAGGGGTTACTCGGGGACGGGATACTCAGAAATGGGACGGACGTACGAAGTGTCCGGCCATAGGCCGTACGACCCCGGTTCCGGCTACGACCGATACGAATGCAACCAGAGGTACCCGGGCACGGAATACACCGACCAGGCGGGATACGAACAGCACATGCAAGTCATCATGAAGCAAGAACAAACCACAGAGTCGGAACACAATGAGCAACCCATATATCCAAGGTAATGCTTGATTTGAACAATATAGAACATTTTTATTACCTTCAACGCTTTGTTGTACCCACCCTTATTAACTTTATCCTTAAATCCTATCTAACCGACCGCTGCTTCAGAGGTGCGGCAACGAAGCCTCGGAAGCCAGACAGTGCAAGCGGCATTCTTGGTCCCACATCATGTTACATCATTCATACTTCTGACCTACCTCTACGTTCTAATACCGCAATTTCGTTCTCTAACTCAAATTCTATCCAAGCTACTTTCATCATCCACCTTGGTCTTACCGATGAATTGTCACTGTATTGTTAAATTGCCATGCCCTCTTCTATATATCAATAAGAAACGTTATTTTTATTAGCAAATGATATGAGAGAGTTAGGGTGAAGGGTGTTCTCTAAAATTTGAATTTATTGTACTTTAAGTTTTCAGTTTTAACGGAAATAATTATTAAAATATCTCCGACAGACCAATGTATCAGTACGAAGCCACCGCCAATGGTACAGTGCCTGCGGGGTTTTCACCTGCAGGATCGGCGATCAACCTATCGGTCAAATGCATGCCAGCGGGCCTGAAACCTGTGGAGCCCGGCTCGCCCGCCGGTGGATCCGTCATGGATCTGTCGACGTCCAGCGTAACTTCGACAAGCCCTCAGGTCAGTTCTCAAAATATATTTTACATTTTCACCAAATGTAAAATATATCTGTTTTATTTTTATTTTCTAGACCGGTGGATATGGTGGGAACAGCTTGAGTCCACACGGATACAACGGGTCGAGAGGAAGCCCGCAAGCAGCGACCAGCCCGCACATCACTGCCAGCCCACAAGTGCCAACAAGCCCCCAGGGGCAAACACTCGACCTTTCCGTCAATCGGTAAATAGAGGTTTTTTGCTTTGTTTTGAATTATAAGCAGAGCCAAGTTGGACTGAAGTTCACTTGCTCCAGATTTTCAGTGCTCTCTCTTTCTGACACTAGGCTTTTATGTGTTGTTGTTACTTAGATGGTGCGTTTTTAGGGGCGGAGGCGGACGCGTTTTTCCCTATTCGAGAGAATCCACCCCCGACTCGTCGCATCCTCATTACATCGATACATACAGGGATGTGAACGGTAAGTTTGAAAGACGAATGTAACGGATCGGAACTAACGGACTTGTATCATCCAGGATACTCTAGCATGAGCCCCCACGCCAGCTACATCAGCGGAGCAGAATACGGAACAAACGGTGTCGGATACACTGGCTACCCAGGGCCTCCCGGCTACTCCTGCGGCTATCCGACAAGCGGCTACCCGGGAGCTGGCGGACCCACCGGCTATGGACCCGGTGCTTGTTATACCATGGCACCGCCGCAGCAGGATAAACCACCAAGTCATTCAAAAGAACAAGGGTAAGAATTATTAATACTAAACTTTATTTATAACGGGCATATAACTTTTTATACTTACAAAACAACTCATCAACTGTCATTCCATTGAAGATGATGATGCATACTAGGAAGCTTGGGTTTTTGTATTCCCCAAGCACTGGCTTCTGTACTTTTTCTAGTTCTTTAGTCAAGTTCAATTGAATCGATCCTTCTCTTAAGAAGTAATAAGTCTGTCATTGCTACAATTATTTCCCCGGATCTTCTTGATATCCTAGGTTATGTCATCATTGGGGGCTTCACATTTAAATTTATTATGAGTGGCAGTTTTTCCTCCTCATTGCATAACCTGCAAATGTGGTCGTCATTGGATTTATCCATTTTGTGTTTGTTCTCAGATACCAGTGACCAGTATATCCCTGCCCTTTGTGCCTCTTTATAGGTATATCACTGTGTTTACCAGTTTTGGAGGTGATTCTTTATTTACTGTATCTGCCACCTCAGTTCGTTCACTTCTCTTTTTATTTTTGGTGAGCCCATTTTGAGAAGGGGAATTCTGTATTTGTTTTTGTTATCTGAAGTATATGTTCAGGGCCTATATATGGTCTTGCAGATCCTTTTCTGGCCAGTTTGTCTGCTTTTTCAGTACCCAGAATTCCTTTGTATATTGGCCATTCACTGACTCATTGGCTCTTAATTCTAAATTTTGATGGCTGGGTTACTTTTTCTAGTTTCTTAGTTTAAGCCAATTGTGTCGATCCTCCTCTTAAGAAGAATTAGGAATTTGCTGCAATTGTTTTCCCTGGGTCTTCTTGGTATCCTAAGAAATGTGTTCATTAAGCGGTTGCTTCGCATTTGGAGTTATTATGGGTGGCAGTTTTTTCTTCAGTGAATATACCCATGTCGTCATGGTGTTTTCTCAGATGCCAGGTATTTGTTCTCTCTTTTTCAGGTTCTGGGAATACGCAGATCCTCCTCTAGCCAGTTTTGTCTTCTTTTTCACACTCTGAACTCCTTTGTGTCCTGGCACTTAGGTATTATTGGGATGTTGTGTTTTCACAGGTTTTGGAGATCTAAAAATTGTCTGTAGACTATTTTAGATGTGACATTTTTATGCCTTTGAGCTTTTATGGCTGCTTGGCTGTTGGATTAGAAGATGTTTTTATCAGTGTTACCTCTTCTTCTTATTTAAGAAGCATTGATAGCATATTCTTCAGCTTGAAATACCGAAATTGATTGCTAATATTTTGAGATTGGATTCACCCCACTGAATACTCACACAGAAACTGTAAAAACATAATTTAAAATAAACTGTTGAGTGCGTACAACAATGACAACTTTTAGCTCATTTCCTAAATTTGCTACTTGAAAAAACAAACGGCAAGGCCAACAGAAGCACAGCTGAGAAAGGAAAAAAGATCCTATCGTCTATTTCTATGTTCAAGAGTTCCAGATCACATTTACTGCACTTGTGTCTTAAAAATGTCAGTTTTCTGCCCAGAACTTTTGTGGCGGTTAATATAATTTAAAAGAGGAATATGAAGAGTTCAAAATTTGAATTTGATAGAATTTTGAGAAATGATACTATTGTTTCATAAAACAAAAAATCTACGATACAGGGCTCATTAATAATATTGAAAGCACATCCCTGTTTGATTAGGCCTTCTCATTGCGACTCGTTGAAAGGTTTCGTCGAGTAGAGGCAGATATTACTTTTTCAATATTGATGATGGCAAACAACTAAGTTAATATTAAAGACCACCTTGGCAAACAATATCCTAGCCCTCGGCCAAGACTTCTCACGAGTAGAGCAAACAAGAGGAGAGCCGAACACGATATACATAATAAAGAAGCTCGACATTTAAAATCGATCAAAAATTCAGTTTCGAACGGCCTCGGTGTATTAATAATTTCCCACGAATATCTACCGTCCATTACAAGTCAAACACACAAAAAACCTAATGCGCCATCTATTTTCCATTTCACACGTTGCAAATAAATTATGGAAATAAAGAAAATAGGATTTCATTTCTAAATATATCGGGTGAAAAAAGCATTAATTACTTAACCATGCCTTGGAATTTTTATATAAATTTTTATTTTGAAAATTGTCCAGTTTAAATTTTGTTGAAAGAATAGAAAAATCTTACATCATCACCGTCTTGCCTGTTGTCACGCATGCTGTGCAGAAGAATAGATAGTGCGTGACAAATCAATCTTTAATCAAGAATTTTATGACGAACCGTGAAGGTTTACACTTTTGAAAAATGTGTGGTGTTTAGTGACCGTTAGTTATATGGAGATCGTGAGAAGCGGTCTGGAGTGAGGTAGGTTTTAGAAAAACATTTTCTTTATCGTGCTACGTTCCGATCTTTATTGAGATCATCTTCAGACTCAAAGGGTTTGTTTACCGTGTATATGTGTCATTCTTCTACGTCACGTTGAGAGTGCCTTTTGAAATATTGTCAAATGGCGAGATGTCAAGGTTATAAGCAGGGAGAGGTGAGACGCTGACTCCATTCCGAGAAAAGGAGCTGTGTCAAACGCGTACTACGTGCGGAAGCATTGCTGTTGCTTTAACGTTCTTACTGACTAAAGTGGTGCTTTAAAAGCTCCATAATTTATTCCGTTGAATTATTGATTGCAAAACTTAATAGTAAATAGCACTGATCTCACACAAGCATACACTTTCACTACACATCGTTGAATATCCTGGTCATGGGACACCCACGACACGCTGACGATAGAATTTTTCAAAATTTCCCTCTTTACAATACTTATAATATTTTCAAAATGTTGTTTTTTCGAAAAACATATTTACCGAAAAGATCTTAGGCGTCAGGCTTATAGTCAGTATGTATTCCTGAGCTTGTGGCTGTGTCAAGCGAAAACTTTGTTATGGTTGATCCAAAGTCTTAAACCGGCCAGCTTTGCCAGCTGTTGGATACATGTCACTGCCCTGACATCTGGAGCAAGCCCGAATTGTAAACCAGCTTCATAGTCTAGTCAGATGGTGTCACGGATATAAGATGGGAGAGGCAATACGCCATTCCTGGGCCTGTGCCAAATTCGAGCTATGTTTTTGTTCTGTATTTATTATAGTAGATAACCATGTTATCGGTAAAAACCGTAGTCAGATTGCATCAGGTTATAAGCAGAGCAAGACAAGAGTGTCTCTATTGTGCTTGTGGTATGCCAAACACGAACTTTATTGCGTTGGATCCAAACTTTATATAATGCACAAGAGAGTCAATAGTATTGATCAAGTACAAGAAATCTTTGGTGCCTCCCATAAAAAAAAATCTTCCTTGAGATCCTAATCATGTTGTACCCGCTGCAAATAGTCGATAGAATTTTACAAAAATACTCATTTTATCATTTATCCTAAGTATTTTTGTCAAATAGTCAGGTGGCAACGGGGTCATAAGCAGGACAAAACGAGACTCTCTATTCTGCGTTTGTGGCTGTAACAAACACAAACTTATTACGGTTGATCTAAACTTTTAAATCTACCAAGCTGTTGAATAAATAAATCTTAAATAACCGAAAGTGTAAACCAGTATCAGGGATGCAAGCCGGGAGAGGCAATATGCCATTCAGGCGAATTGTGTCTGCGTCAAATGCGAACAGAATGTATTATTTACTAGGGAAAACTACAGTCAAATGGTGACTGGGTTATAAGCAGAGCATGGCAAGACTTCTGCGTCTATTGGCTCTATTCCTGCGCTTCTGGCTGTGTCAAACGCGAACGGTTGTTACGGTTATCTAAATGTTCAGATTACCTAGCTCTATCGAGCTGTTGAATACATGGCAGAATCTTAACATATGTAACAAGACCGAGTATAAAATATTTTCACAGTCTAGTCAGATGGTGTCGGGATATAAGCAGGGAGAGGCGAATTGTGTCTGTGTTGAAATTCGAGCTTTGTGGTAGCGTTGTCTTCTAGCATTGATTCTTCAAAAAACCGTTGAATATTATCAGAGTCAATAACTTGGATATTTGCAACAAGCGTCTTTATTATAATTTATGATTAAGACAAATAGTCCAATTTGCGTTTACATCTCCTAGCTGTATCGAAGATTTTAATACCTATAAAAGCCTTGGTATCTGAAATTCTTTACCTCCAAATAAAAATCTTAGCTTTGATACCACTTTTCAACGTGTTGTGGTTTTCATCCAAATTCGGCCGTTTTTCGGTGTTCCGCAAGTGATCATGTTCACTACCATCACATTCTTTATCTGGCACGCATCCCAGATATCTTCAGTGCATAGTCAATGAAAACAACGCCACAAATCTTTATTTCTTGTCAAAACAACCCCTCTTTCACTAATTAATCCAATTTTCTTTCTACAGACTGACGGGAGGATGCGGTAGGAACGACAGGCCGCACATCCAGGCCCATTCCCAGGAGCTGAAGTGCCCCACGCCCGGCTGCGACGGTTCAGGGCACGTCACGGGCAACTACTCTTCCCACAGGAGCCTCTCGGGCTGCCCGAGGGCAAACAAGCCCAAGAGTAAACCCAGAGACGGACAGGACTCGGAACCCCTGAGGTAAACTATTCGTTCAGATCGATTCCAAGCTTTTGTTACTATATCATGGAGAAGTTTTAAGCGGAAAATTGAACTTTCGTGAGAAAGGGTCGTAAAACTGTTTTACTATTTCATTTGGGGCATTTATATAAGACAAAAAACCCTTATTGTTTTTTTAAGGAGTTTAAAAATACATTTTAAGTACATTTTTTAATAAATTTGCTTTATTGGCCTGGGAGAATAGTTGAATAGACTTAAAAGAAAATGTTTTACCACCATCCTTTATTGCATCATCGGACTTAAGGCGCTTTGACATTTTAATCCAACAAAGGATTTCAGCTTGAAAGGTTCATAACTTTCTCATAAAAATTGTCAACATACAATACTAAAGGTTATCATTTTTATTTCATATTTGCCTTTTATAATCAACAATCGTGTCACAGTTCATTGTGTATTCGAGATTGTTAGGGTAAATTTAACGGCATCTCTCTCTCTTTCTCTCTCTCTCTCTCTCTCTCTCTCTCTCTCTCTCTCTCTCTCTCTCTCACTCTCACTCACTCACTCACTCACTCACTCACTTACCCTCTCTCTTTCTCTCTCTCACTTTCTCTCCCAGTCTCTCAGTCTCTCAGTCTAGGAGAATAACAGCAAGTTTAAAAACTGTTAATTGCATCTCCCTCATAATCAGCTGTTTATAAGCTCTATATTCAGCTTGATCTTAAAGCCTTCAAATTTTTGACAGCTTTAATGCCTTACCTCTTTGTGATACCTTAGACTCTTTGATAGTCTAAAACCGTAGCTTTCTGATGTAAGGATCCAAAGGTGTAAAACTTGTGCAACCCCTTGGTTCAATCGTAATTTTCCTTGTTTTAAACAGCTATAAGTTTAAGAATTGTGTTTCTTTATACAGCCCTTTTGCAAAATGAAAAAAAAATCATATCATCTTTACATTTTATATATAATGATTACTTTTAATTACAAAGTTTTGCCTCTTTTTATCACTTGGAACTCAGATAATCTAAATCTTCTTTATGGTGATCATTTGGTTGTAATTTGTCGAATTTGCAATTTTCAAATTCCTTTGCAATACTAAAAAAATATATAAAAAAAATAACATTATGATATTTCAACCAATATTTTATAGGATTAATAAGTCTATGTAATTTAAAATAGTAACACTGTAAAATAAAAATATGCTACTTTAGTTAGAAATTTTGACATTAAATGAATTCAACTCCTCTCTTAATTATAAAATTTTGTCTGTTTTTATCACTTGGTACTCAGATAATCTAAACATCCTCAACTTTATCTGAGCGTGTATCTCTACACCCTGTTCTGCATCCTCTTCTTTACAGTGACCATTTGGTTGTAATTTGTCGATTTTACAATTTTCTAATTCTAATGTAATTTAGTAAGATGAGAGGCTCTGCTTTTCTTTAAGGATCTTGTTTTCTATTCTGGTTTGTTTTATTTTTAGCGTTTTTGATTTATTTTTTGCATTAGAGCCAATGAAGTCATTCATTCATTCATTCTGAAGTATAAAACAGTTTTTTTTTATTGTTTTTTGTTTGGAGATACTCTTTAAGAATTTTCCTCATTTTCCAGAATTATTATCTGGATCCTTTTGTTTAACAAAGCTGGTCAAGTTTTTCATAGGTGTCAAATATGGAAATACTTCTCCTTGTTGACTTATCAACAGTCATGGACCAATTTCTAGAATTAGTGATAGTTTAGGCTTGAATCAATTATCTTAAATTAATATCAAATTTGACCAAAAAAATTCTATCCCTTATTTTAAATTTATATTACAGCTTCCTCCTTTCTTGGTTTCACTCACCTGGGCTTTTTTCAAAATTTTCAAAATAACATTGGCAATAGGTTTATGGTTAACAAATTAAGAAAGACCTTATAGACATTATTAAAGTAAAGAATATTTAAATAATTCCGGATTATCTGCTGCCTCCCTTCGCATTATTAGACATACAGTAAATTACTTCAATACCGACCTACGCGAGTTCTCTTTGCTGTAAAAATTAAAAAAAATAGGATACCAAATCGGTTTGTGGTAGAATTGCAAAATCAAATTATTTCTTTGAAAACCACACAAGACTATGCTTTATATCCATAGCTGTCAGTGGGAGGCCGCATCGTGGAGCGAGCCCCTTGACACTTCTCCAAGGCATACCAACAAGTAGGACTATATTCACTAAATGCTGCAGCGCCCTGGGCTCACTCAAATGTTTTGCTTTCTTCCAGATGTCCCATTCCGGGCTGTGACGGTTCCGGGCACGCGACCGGGAAATTCCTGTCACACAGAAGGTAAGCTTATCACACCCAGTGCACCTTGAACTTGCTAATTTTACTTTTTTTTACATTCCAGCGCTTCTGGCTGTCCGATAGCAAACAGAAACAAGATGAGAGTTCTTGAATCGGGTGGCACAGTGGAACAGCACAAAGCGGCGATAGCTGCTGTCACAGCAGCGGCCAAATTTGATTCCCTCAACTGCCCTCCTACGGGGTGCGAGCCTTTCCTTCCGACACACAGGCCCCTGCAGCCTCCACCGCCACCGCCTCCTCCTCAACCGCAGGCGCCCATACCGAAAAAGAACACCCCGACTACTCTGAAATACCACACCCCTTCTCACAACCCACATGAGGACATGTCCCAAATATACAAACACCATACAAGTAAGTAAAAATAAATGTAGAATATCGAATTTTTAAAAAAGTTGAAGCAATGCTGAACTTAAATTTTAATAACTAAAACTTTTTCCTTGCAGTGCATCAACTTTCATATTTCTAATGTCAATAACCATTGTAAAAAAAAAAATGACTGGAATGATAGAATATTTTCAATTCACCAGAATTTGTATCAGTTCATCATTCTCTCGATTAGCTTATGGTTTTATTCAAACTGTATTTTTAAAAGCATCACAAAATACACAAAAAGGCTAAAAATTTTATTTCTTCTAGATTTGATAAATATTTTTTCCTAATTGTTGTACATATTTTAGTATATTATTTTACTATAAATATTAGTTTACATTGTAAACTGTTACTTTTTACATGTTGTACATTAAAAAAAGCGATTATTCGAAAATCGTGAGGTGCGGATTGGTGTGACATAGGTTTTAGAAAAAGATTTTCTTTATCGTGCCAACGTTTCGATCTTTATTGAGATCATGAAGATCATGATAATCAGCTAAAGATCGAAATGCTGGCATAATAAAGAAAATGTTTTTCTACAACCTACGTCACACCAGATCGCACCTCGCGATCTCCAAATAATCATTGGCTAACGGTCACTAATGATCAATCACATCACATAATGATCAATAAAATTCAAGCTACAAATATTTTTTGGCCCATTTTTCAACCCTTCTACATATTTAATATCTCTCGAGATACAAAGATGTACAAGAAAATTCTTGATTAATACATGTTAGTAGTGCTAGAATTTTTTAAATTGTTAAAATGCTCTCTTTGAGCCAATTATCACTTTTTGTTAGTAAATATTGAAGTTAATAAACCCAGAGGTGATCAAATGCCTGTAAAACTCAGATTATCCAGATTTTCTGTAAAATCTCTTGTAGAAATCGAAAAGTTAGTCTTCAGTTTTGTTCATTGTGCTCAAGAAATAATATTCCTCCATCAGCCCTCTTACACATTCATGATAATAAATACATTCACTAGGTAATTTAATTTTAACCCAGGTAACAGGGAACCAAACGACTTTTTTCCCAGTTTAACCATAGTTTCTCTCTGATTAGGGCTATAAAAAAATGTTACCATTGTATCTTCAATTTTTTCTTAACCGCTTCAATTCCCTCTGTATGTAAGTCATATTTTTGCGAACTCTTGAGTTTTTGTATCCGCATTAAGCGTACTTTTGATCCAAATATAATTTTGAACATATTAGTCTATCCTACATAAGAAAAAATAGGTCCCATCTTGATCTATAAGTATAGAGATAACTTATATTTAATTTTATATAATTAAATATTTTTCTGTTGTGCTCAAATCCTTGTTTAGCCAAAAAAATTGGAAAAATTGTGACCTTGTCAGAAAATATTAGACAGCGTTTTCATTTTCCATGAATAAACTGGTTGTTATCATTTCAAAAAAATCAATTATAATCAAGGAACAGGTCAATTCTTCTAGTAGTTTCATTTTTTTTTTTTTTGCCTCAGGCTTCCGACATCTAGGTCTTTTCAGCCCCCAACTAAGTCTATATTCTATATACCCTTTCAAACACTGCATTCATACAAATAAATATATTCATACACATAAATACATCCATCCATACAGTACACTCATTCTGTTTGGTCGGTGCAGTACTTGATATTCGTCCACTGACCTTTACTCAAACTAATCTAGAATGGGGTCAATGGAGTACTTTTATAAATATTCCGCCATCGAACTTCCCATCTCAACCACACCTTTTTGAATTGAAAAAATGGCAAAAAGGAGGGATAATTCAAAAAGGTGCGGTTGAGATGGGAAGTTGGTGTCCGAGTGGATCGAGGTCATGATAGCTCAAGTGGTAGAGCAGCGGCGTATCACGCCGAAGATCATGGGTTTGAATCCCGCTCGTGCCATTGACTTTTTTATCTCAACTAAAAACCGTAATTAATTGTAATATATTAATTGGTCAAGCGGACCACGAAATTAGCGAATATAATTTGGTTTCTTAAGACTTCTAAATGGCACAGGATATGTATTTTATTTTTACTGATGAACTAACATCCTATTATATTTTTATTTTTTATTTTTTTTTTTTTACTGGGGCCTCCAAAATCTAGGTCATTTCAGCCCCTAACTAAGGAAGTCTATATTCTATTTACCCTTTCAAACACTACATTCATACAAATAAATACATTCATACACATAAATACATCCATAAAGTACACTCATTCCTTTTGGTCGGTGGAGTACTTGACTCAAACTAATCTAGATCGGGGTCAATGGAGTACTTTTATAACTATTCCGCCATCGACCCCAAACACACACTCATACGCTCTCAACGTTCGAGGGGCGATTATGACGTTATATTTCACCCTCACCCCTTGCCATTCACGCTAATAAATACATGCACTCAGACAAAGTGACAAGAAGAGACAAAACATATAGACACACAACACATAAGACAATATACAATTTTTAAAAAAAAAAATTTCCCCTAGAAAGCGGAACAGGGCACCCAGAAACCCGCTGCAGTGCTCGAGTACCATTTTCAGGTGGGATGGCATGCCATGTTTCTAGTATGTGGGACACGTCGAGAAACCTTTCTCTGCATAAGGGGCACCTGCGCGGGCTTTGGCCCAAGAGCAGGTGCCCATGTGTCAACCATGTATGGCCTATTCTTAATTGCATAAGGACGATTGTTTGTTGTTTCCGGCTCAAGTTCTCAGGGGGGGGGCCATCTACGAATCGTGCGCAAAAGCCTCTCGGACAACCCGGCCCACTGACGCTGCCATCTTTCTTTTATCATGTTCTTTACTGCTAGCTTGGCGTCAGACAGCCTGGTCACAATGGTCCAGTCTGGTTCATTACTATTGATTTTCTGAATAAGCAGATGATGAATCAAAGAGAGTTTGAAATTTATAATTCATTACTGAATTTCTTAAATAAATAAAAGAATGATATTCTATCATACACAGTCATTAAATCATTGTTACATTTCTCGTTTAACAATGTAAATACTAAATTAGCACCTCTTACCATATTTCTTTGAATATGAAGAAACCTTGACACTGTTTTCATTATTAGGCGATAATGCATGCCATTTTATTCTGGGTGTATAAAAGTAATTCTAATCAAACCCTGTTAAAAAGGCGTGGAACCAGAATATATATCGTTCATGGATGAAGGGATCGAAAGCGTTGAATGTTAAGAATGAATGTTTATTTAATTTTTTTAAAAATCCGTACTAAAGCAAGAAATAGATTAAATATATTTTACAATACCTTTTATAAGCCAAACTATACTCTCATATTAGAAAAGTTTTCTAAGAGTCAAATATTTCTTAACAGTGTAGTCCCTCGTTTTGTGAGCATGTGTGAATGGCATATGAGAGCGAGAGAGTAAAGTACTCATTAGAGCGATATTACGTGTAGACCCGGACGGGAGTAATAGTGAGGACCTGTTCACTCTAGAAGCGGAGATCTCCGAGCTGCAGAGAGAGAACGCAAGGGTCGAGAGTCAGATGCTGAGGCTCAAGACGGACATCACCGCCATGGAGGCCCACCTCAGGCATGGGGACAAGGTATGAGAACCATTTTTAAAAAGCTGCGTACCAAGTGCAAGTAAGTTATCTGTTGATCTAAAGCCAAACTCAAAATGCATTTGAACATTTGTTTATTCAAAATGTGTAATTTCTCTTTTCAAGAGTTTAGCTTCGAAACAGATAAATTAGTGAAATTAAAAAGCTTTTTACATTTCTTCAGAAATTCCCCTGTTTTTAGTGTTGAGATTTGTTTAAAAAAATTGAGCCCCCGAATATTTCCAGAAAATACCCAGGCTGGAAATGAATGAGAGAACGGGATATTCCAATTTTTTCGGTTTGTGGCCCGGAGCGACAAGGAGTGACATTCCCCTCCACCCATCAGCTTTGTCGTGATTTAACAGCCATTATTACTAAGGTAGAAGAAAGAGTTTCTTTTAATAAATATTAAATTAAATAAGAATGAATTTTTCGATGAACATTGGTGAATCGATTCATGAAAATTAAGTCAGGCATTTTTTGCCAAGCATGCATTCCTCCTTTTTTAATTTCAACATAATTATGACTTGGCTTGCTCTTATTATACTTACTTTTAATTATATTGCAAACATAATAACATTAAAAAACTTTTATAGAATTTGTTTATTAACTAGAAATAATAAATATCATAAGCCTTGTTTTTATCCTAATATTTTATCCTAAATATAGTAGGATAAATAGCAGTTAATATCATAATAAAACTACACTGATACCACCTACTGAAACCTGAATAAAACTACAGTACTACACAAAACACTTTTTTTTGTCAATAATTTAAGCACAAAAAATAAACATATAAAACATAATTAGATATGAACATTATACATGTGAGATTTCTCCGTGTGGTCTGTGGGGTGAACCTGAAATTTTCACCAATACCAATCATTTCAAGCTGCTTATCCTAGCTGTGTTGGTCCGTCATACACACTGAAGATGGCGAAATGCTGCAACACGTCTGACATACCAATCCAGTGAGGATAGGCAAACCAAAATGGTTAGTAGCGACCAAATTTCAAAATTACACTTGCAATTTTTTTTTTAATACAGTAAAATTGGCTCCTTAGGTTCTTTAATAAAAATTAAAAAGACAGAGTGTTAACATATTTTTATACATTTTTTATTAATAGTCATTGTAAGAACAAAATAATAGTTAAACAAATTAGTTAAAAATTAAATAATGTTAATTTTTTTAACTTTTCATTCACCAATTGAAGTGTATATAAATAACATCATCGTGATTCTATTCTAAATAAGATAATTAAATTCTAAACTAAGTTCAAGAGAAAACCTTTTCTTAGATTTGTTAAAAAATAATTGTCTATAGTATTTGTTAAATTTTAAAAGTGATTTTTTTCCTAAATTGACTATTCTTACTAAGAAGAAAGTATTAATTAGCTGATTTTAGCTGTATCACTCGATGTTCAAATCTACATTTTAAGACCAGCAGATTTAACAATTTTAATTAACAAGAAAATACAAGATACAGAGATCAGTAGTAAAGAACTTCCTATGATTTTACATTTATTACATTTTATTGATTATATTCACTTAAGTAAATATAGTTATATTTACTTTATGTCAAACCATCTTACAGACCAATATCCCCATACTTAAATGAATATGATCCCAAAAAAATGAAAATTTAAAAAAAAATTCTCATCAAATAAAAGGACAATAGGGAATCTATTAGAAAATGAAATTATAAATTAAATTTGCTTATTTAGTATTTTCCTATCATAATAATTAATTTACCAGCAAGTCCGTTAGTTTGAGAAAAAATTGTTTAAGAACAAAATGACAATACAGTTTCCCAATTTTTTACGGGGTTCACAACAGCGAAGGTCATATAAATCCCCAGGGTGTCAGTTTTTTTTTTTTTTTTGTAAATGTTTGGACTTTTTACCTTACAGTGATGAGTCCCAGCTGAAGCTATTGATACTGCTTCAGTGGATAATTTCATTTTTGATCCACTTTCCAGGTTTTCTTTCATGATACTCAGAGTGTAAATAAATAAAAATTTATATAAACTTATGTATGCGGATCTTCTTTCTAACATTGATTAATTTTGACCTTTGTTTTGCAAAAAATCAGTTTTTAGTCTACCATATTTTTTAATGTAACATTCGTATTGTAAAACATCGTTATTTTAAATTGTTGAAATTTTTCTGTATTGTCTGCAAGGTGATGAACCTGAAATTTCGTCGTTAGATATCATTTTAGTCCACTAGCCTAGCTGAGTTGTTTTTGACAGACAGTTAAGTGAAGATAGGCTGAGCCAAATGATCAGTATTTGTAATAAAAAAATCGTTATTGCCAAAACCTCATGGTTTTTCTTTTTTTTAATGTTGTACTACAGTTGTTTCTGATTGTTTATTTATTTATATTTTTAACTCTACTATGGCATTATTAAAATAGCATAAAACTCAGCAGGGTATAGTAAGAAATTATGACTCTATTGGAGTAATGTTAACATTTTTAAAATCACTCTGGACAGAAGACTGAGAAGGGACCAAGTGTTAGTTCAAAAGCTTTCAAAAATAAAAATCAAAAACTGGTGGAAAAGTTCGACCAAAAAAAATTAAATTAAAGGTGAATTTATAATTGATTCAGTATAGCATGATAGATTTGCCAGATTTGTACAAGGAATTGTCAAAAATTACACTATTCATATATCACTTGATTAGTAACGCTTACCCCCTTTCCAGATATAAAAAAAAAATCAAGCTAAGTGAACTAACAATTTTTATTTAAATTTTTTATTTATAAATATATTCATAAATAGGTGATAGTACTCGACAAAAGTCCAATATTTTGGTTCACCACCATGATAATAATATGACATGATGAAATGCAACATAAAATAAAATATACATTCAATTGATAATATTGTCCGGTCAAAAAACCAGTTATTATTTCCGTGTGATTTTCTCAAATTTTCTCGTTACCGACCATTGAACGTTTAACTAAAAAATATATTTTTCTACAAAAAAAATCTACAAATTTACAGATTTGAACAGTGAAAAACTTGTTAAAAAAATGCAATAGAACAATGAAGATGGCGAAAAGTCGAAATGCATCTGGCAGACCAAACCAGCAAGACGGACAAAATTTGTCAATAATGATCCAACTGTTTTATTTTATCAAAAAAAATTGCAATAATGACAAAAAATAAATCAGTTCACAATTAAAATCCATGAGTTGTTTTAATGAATTATTTAAAAATTAAACATTTATTTACATGGCCCAGAAAATCCTTTAAAAGACAAACAATTAACACCATTTTTACTAAAGCAATAAAAGATTTTCTGCATGATGTAATCAAGAAATGTTTCCAAGCTACCCCATTATTATTTTTTTTTTTTTAATCGCTTTTACTTTACATTACTTTTTTAAATTTAATTTAATATAAAAATAAAATTTTAAACAAAAAATTATGTATTTTATTTTAATGCAGTATTAAATTGCAGTGTGCTCTTTTGTTGCTTCTCCACGCAAAAGCATATATTATCCATTTAAAAAAAATTATAATTGTCTTTTTCAAAAAAGAATTTAATAAAATATTAATTTGACAATATTAGAAAACATTTTTGAAGAAATGTACCAGTTGGCTTTTCTCAGTCGTATAATTTGTTCGACTTGAGAGAAAATTGTTGTAACTAAAAAATTACTCTTGTCCGCAGGAGGTGAATCAGAGGAACAGCAACTTAAACGAATACTACGAATCTCTGAGGAACAACGTAATCAACTTCCTTGAACAGGCAAGAGTCCCGGGCGGAGGGGTTGGAGTGCAGCCGGACAAAGGGAGCCCAGAGCACTTAGAAAATTACATAACCAGGCTCCAGTCGATGGTCGGACCGACTCAGACCCAGACCCAGGCCAACGGCCAGTCGACAAGCGATGAGACGAACAGGCCGCTTTACGAAACGGTTAAATTCGCACTTCAGGATTTCACTGTCCTCCCCACCCCCATTTGAACTGTACAATAGCTGCTTCGACTGTAAATAGATACTTGCAAAATACACAATGTATATAAAATATTTTGATTGTCGGCTTGTAAGGCTGGATCATTAAAAATGTAAATAACTTGCTCGCGCAACGATAAATAGCTCAAAAGCTTAATTTTATTATTTGTTCATGTGTTCAGGGAATCCTCCTCCCTCCCTCGACACCAAATTTGATCAACGAATATAATGTTTTTTATATGAACAATTTGTACATGGGAGGGACTTCTTTGTCTTCTTGTATATAAATTATACTACGTAAACCCCCTGTATATGAGTGTGTAAATGCGTGTGTGTATTATTTTAGTATAGGTGCTAAAAAAAATACTCTTGTAGAGCCATATAGTTCATTTTTAATAGACCTATTTATACCGGTTGATCAAATAAATACTAATAAAACAATAAAAATCTATTCGACCGTCAGGCATTTAAAAATATAAAAGTATAATAAATATCCAAATGGTCCTAATACGAATAATAACTGTTAACAATAATATTTTATTTAAACAAAAAAAAAGTGCATTACTTACTTTCAAATGTAGTTATATTTTCAAAATATGAGTGCCAAAATTTTAAAACTTAATGCACTGCTCAATCTGATAGAGTGGAAATTTGAGGTATTTTAAGATTTTTACCGGTATAAACGTTTAAAGAAATGTTTGTAAAATGTATTAAAGTTACCAAAGATGGTCCCTGTGTTACTGACTGGCCTAGGTCATAACTCTGTGTTTTCATTATTCCATAATAGGTGTCTTATACATTATATAAATATATTTATTATAGTTAATTATTATTATTATCATTATAAAAAAAATGCTCGTTTATTTAAAGTTAATGTCCATTAAATGCCAAGTTGATGAAGTGTTTGTCAGAAAAACCAACGCTCCAAGGCTTAAGGGTTGATTGTCTTGTACATTTGTATATATTTTTTATGTATCAAGTAACTGTTGAATGTTAATATTATCAAACAGACAAGTCAAATTGGAGAATAAAATAAAAGTACTGAATAAGAGTGAGGGGTGCTAAAGTGCCGGTACGTGAGAAACTGTGTATTTATTTTTAAATTATCACTTTACATTGTAAGTGACTTAGATGTATCTAAGAACTAGGAAATGTAAGGGGCAGGTTAAAGTATCCTAGAGAGAAATCATCGCACGTCAATGATGATGCTAATGCAAAATTATTTCAACATTTTTTTCTGTTCTTTTTTTTTGTATTTATTTGTTTGTGTTCATTCGGATCACGGTCAAAGAGGTCGAGACCGTTCGCTAGTCAAAAATTATGTGATTGTCCCAATATGCTGCACGGTTAGAACAACAGGAAAAACGAACAAAGTATAGGATTGTTATTGTGTATACTAGTCATCAAGATGTTACATATTGTTGTATGTTATTGCGTTATTATATAACTGTTGTCTTTATTTTCTGTTTGGTTTTCGTTTTGTAAATAGCCATTTTTAAGCAGAAACTTTATTTTCGATTGTTAATATTGTCTGTTCTTTCAAAGGATTGTTCTTTTGCCCTTTCAGCCGTTTTTTCGGGGGGGAAACTTTCATCGATACTGATTAAAACAAAAAGAAAAAATAAATTATTTAACACTTGGCATAAATAAGAGGAAAAAAATGTTTGTAATGGTTCAATATGTTGATGTATAAAATACAATTAATAAAATATTATGTACAATGGAGTTTTACTTACAATTTTCAGCAATTTTTCTCAATCAATTGAAATGTCATGCCTTATGTTTAGAAAAAAATTATTTGAATTGATAATGAAATCTTGAGATTTTTTTCTTCACATTTCTTCCACCTCACATTTTAAATTTTTTTTTTTTTTTGAACAGCTTTTCTGTAGGAAGTATGGTGATTTCACTAACATTCAATCCTAGCCTAGCGTGTATGCAGGTTTCAGAGTACTTGATATTCCTGTGAAGACCCGCCCTTGTTCAAGCTAATAAATACATCCATACATTATGTACAATTAAAATTACAATTAATCTAAAATATTAACCTAGGTTGGTGGGTTTATGGGGTACTTGATATTCCACCATAGACCCACCCATACATACACTACTATCACACTAATTCACACATTCACTCAAACAGTAACCAATCATTCTGTATTTACAAATTAAAAAAAATGCGGAGCCACTGGAGCATTTAATATTACAACAGTGCCTCCGCCCATTCACTCTAAAATATATTATAGCTTAATACTAACCTAAATTGGTGGGTCTGTGGTGTAATCGATACACCCATACACTCACACATTCTCGCCAATAAATACACTCACTTCAGGAATGAAAAACGAAACCACGTGTGGAGAAGCATTAAAGGCGGCCATATGCATTTATTTGCTTCAGATATTCGATTACTTTTTGCTGTTGTCATTGCTGTGTTGTAAAACCTCTTTCAAACTCGAGGAAAGACCACACTTTATTCTGTGCGGCGCCTATAGTTCACATTCGGTTAGTAAATGCTTAACAGTTATTTGTGCACCGCATAATGAGCATCTCCGTGGACTTTTTTTCATCAAGAGATGACCATGCGTCAGTCTAGTGTGGCCTATTCACAGTCGGGTCAACATTATTCTCTCTGTTTTGCTCTTATTATCCATGGCCCACGGTTTTACCGACTGTTTTAGTTCTATTAATTTGTCGGTCATTTTGTCTACTGTTGTTTGTTCATTTCTGATCATATTTGCCTGTCTTATATTCTGGCCTTTCAGCTCCTCGCCAACAGACCTAGCTCTGAATATGGCGGAAAGCCAAAATTTTCCTGACAGACCAAACCGAGGATAGTCATACCAAAAAAGAGATTTATGATTGTTCAGCTATAGATAAAATGTATTAAACTACACGCTCATCACCAAGCATACCTCAAAACACTATCTTATATATATATATANGCGACCAAGACCCGAGGGGTTAAATGCCTGGGTAGACTCGTACTCCATCGCTAAAAGGTCCGGGACTTGGTCAGCTCATGTGTCCTGCATAAACCTCTTGGACTTGTTCAAAAAACCCCAAGATTTTGGACCAATTAATCTCGGGGAGTGATTTGGTGATGTCCTCTCCTTCAAAAGTCTCGAATCTAGACCTAGTGTACCTATCGCACTCTGCGAGGTAGTGTCATGCCGTTTCTTCTTTTATTTCACAAAAATGGTAAAAGGATCTGGTAGAATACCCATTACGGAGAGGTGTCTTCTTAATGGGCAATGGCTCGTCAGGATACCTGTCAACCTCCTAATTCCCTTCCTTGAGTTAGAGAATAGCTATTTCGATTCTGCTGGTTTGATTTCCTTAACAAACTCTTTTGATTGCCTGTGTCCGAGGGATAGATTCCATTCCTTAAGGAATTGTTTCATACACCAGATTTTAATACTTTCTTTCGCTCTGCTCATAGAGTGAGGTAATACCGGTTGTGACCCGACAAACGCAGTATTAGAGCCTTCTTTGGCCAGGCTATCCGCCTTTTCATTGCCCAGGTGTCCTTTATGTGCAGGTATCCAAATAAGGGTTACCTTGTTCTCAAATCTGGAAGTGATCCTATTGATAAGATCAACAGTTTCCTCCACCAGTCTAGATGTTGATAAATCTTTTTGTAATGACCTAAGACTGGCCTGACTGTCGGAAAAAATTCTAATATCTTTTCCCTTGATTTTATTTTCCATAAGTGTTCTACAACACACATTAATGCCTGCATTAGTGCCTGAAAAACGGAGGTGTTATTGCCAAGAGGGGAGGAGATGCTGACCTAATTTAGGTATATGGATTCCAGCACCTTAGATACCACCTTTGATAAGTGAACCATCTGTATAGCAGTCTATGTTACGATGGTCCTCATCCGCACTACAGTTGTATTCACAAGGAGTAACTACCTGAAAGTACTTTTTCCCCAAAGGGTAAAGTACCTTTTTATCGCTAACGCTTAATAGTTGGCCGTTAACCTTACTCAATAATTGCATGATTTTCGAGTGACCTATGTTATTACCCTTAAGGTTCCAGCTGCCTTCACTAATTAATCTGTAGCAGCTGGTTAGTGCTCTGACCTTAGCCTCTATGTGTCGAAGTGTGGTATTGGTTATGATGTCAAGTGCTAGGGTGGGTGTAGTTGAAATGCTCCTGTCATCATCAAATAGCCTAGTCTTTGAAATGACCTTAATTTGTTAATGTTCCCTTTATTTTCCAGCCCTGTCCACCATACTAAAGCTGCAAACAATAATCTAGGTAGAACTGCGGTATATAGCCATTTAGCTACCCATGGTTTGAGACCCCATGTTTTACCAACAATCTTCCTACGTTGTAACATAGACATTGTACCTTTCCTGTATATATTATTAATATGACCTTTCCAATCGAGTTTCCTGTCAAGCGTCACCCCAAGGAATTTGATTGATTAAACAATATCTTACAATTAACCTCTTTTTATTTAAAGTTTGAGCTTCAAATAGCACACATATTACACGACTACAATATTTGGTCTTTTTTTTTGCAAATTGTTCAACGGAAATAACAAGCTTTGATCTTTTTAAAGCTGATTTTATAAATACATATCATATTACAATTTTTGACAATATTTGTATGTCATTATTTCTTCAATTAAGACTTTTTACCTATTAACAAGGATATGTTTTTGGGTTGGATACACATTTTTTGTGACCATTTTCACACTATCTGAACAAGCGCTTTATGTTATGTAGTGTTTAAATTATGATTATGGTTAGGTCCCTGATTTGTTGAAGCAGAGAAAATATGCGTGTACGAAGCACGATTTAGTTTTGATGTTGGTGATTGTTGTTCGGCAGGTGGATGAACATGTGCTACATTGATCACTTTACTGATTTATTTATGTGGAGATCAGTTCAACATATTTTGGTTTTATTTTATAAATCTGCTTTTTGATAGTGGTCCAATGCTTAATTTATTTTCTGTTGAAAATGAGACTAGAAATATATTCACTTTTATAATTACATTTACCTCAATTAAAAAAAAAAAAATTTCAAACCAAATGAAAACATAGGAGCAGGGTACTAGAAATAATCACTTTAGACAAAACAGTATAAAGAACTTACACTCAAGTATATAACGCAAAAAATTAAAAACTTACCAGAGGAGTTAGCTATTTAGTGATGCAATCAGACTAAAATATGTTTCCAGTATCTGGTTATTCTCAGAAATCATGATACCAAAATCATATAGACCCACATCTCTATTACCAACAATCTCTAAGCTTTACAAGTAGATATTACTAAAAAGAATAAAACTTATAATAGAAAAAAAGAAACCAATTTTGATTCTGGTCAAAATATTCAACAATGGGCCAAATTCAAAAACTAATTTATTCTCCTAACCATGACGTTTCACAAGCTTTTTACTAGGTTTAGCAAGGACTTATCCAGTGAACGAGATGTATGCTACCAAAGCAGTATGCAGATATCACTTCCTGCTTAAATGAAAGAAATTTTTATAGGCCAACAAGAAGATCAATATTCAGAACTAAGAAAAATAAATTTGGAAGTCCCCAAGGGTGTTGTACTAGGTCCAATGCTTTATTCGCTATATACCAGTGATTTTAGGGGGCTGTGGAGACCAAGTGGTGTTAGAATGTCAGGCGATAGCAGATAACCATGGATTTTTAATTTTAGTTTTTTCAAAATCAAACTAGTGATTTTGGACTGGACAAATGGATAACCTAAAAATTGCAATGTTTGCAGTTGGTACAGCAGTGATATTAACAGGCCCAAGCACCGACCATTCTTAAAAAATCCATCAAAATATGTACAACAACATAAATAAATGGAGGATGAGGCTCAATCAGATCAAATCTGTTTGTATAAAGTTTACATATAAATATTTGCACCATATTCCATCGCTATCGATGAAGCTTTCATATTACACAGTGATACAGCTAAATATCTGGGAATGACTCTACGTGACAAGCTGAAATGGAGAAAGCACATGATGAAAAAAGGTCAAACATATGTATACAACTCTAATGGTTGGTATAATAATGCGGCTCCAACCTCGCAATACAAAATAAAATAATAAAATACAATCAAGTCTTAAATCCTATGTGGGGGTACGAACGGGTACTATGCGCCTCTAATACCCAACTCCGACTTTCCACCTTCACGAAGCTTATGCGGGTGTACCCTGTTAACTAACAAACGGAAAGAGGGGTATGGAGGGACAGGAGCTGGACCTGACACCTCCTAATCCTAAACCCAACACCTACCCCTCTTCCCACCCCACACCTTATCCTGGTCCCACTCTCCAGCCCAAATCCAAGGTGTTATGCGATCCGTNCACTCATATCATCTTCGAATGCGAAGCAACAGCTCAATGGAGGTTTAACCTAGCGTACGAAAAAGACACAGGGAACCAAATTGCAGCAATAACAGTCAATGACTTGATGCTTCTGAGAAGAAGGATTGAGTCTATTGACTAAACTAGGGAACTGGGAAGGTACAATAAGCCAGAAGGCTGCAGTGCCCGGGGAGTGCAAACCCCGCTTCCTAGTATCCTTTTCTACCATACCATAAATCCTATGTGAGCATAACCTATTCAATCATGGGGTTGTACCATATTAAGTACTATAAAAATTATACTAATTCTACATAAAATGGTCAATGCACCTTGGCACTTAAGAAATAATTAAATAATACAAGTACATACATACAAGTTCCCTGAGGTATGAGCAGAAGTACAAAAATTTGTCAACAAGCTTCTGTCTCGCTTCACTTGCCCAATGTGGAAGGGACAAAATAGAAAAAGTTGAAAAGAACAACACTATTTAGACTAGAAGTGTTAAATATATTTTTAATAATGAAGTGTAAATTTTATTGTACCAAGGGTTAATGGTTTGGTTAATAGTTTTGGTTGGTTAAGGGTTAATGGTTTGGTCTATGAAGACCAGGTTTAATTTGTTTAAGTTTAGAAAAACTAGACAGATTTGTGGGATCAATTGAAGATATGTAAAAACCAAATATTTACCTTTTTTAATATGAAAAAACATAATACAGAAAAATTTGTGTTAATCAAAAAATTTTTGATTTCATTCATTTTGAACAAGAAACATTTGTATTACTTACTTTTACAAAATTTCCTCATTATACAATAACTTATCTATAATCCAAATTCAAAACATGATTTAAATAATGAAAATTTGCACAAGAGAAAAATAAATAAACGTACAATTGTATAAACTGCCCACGTTGATAGTGCGGCAGGGTTTTATTGAGCGATGACCAAACATTACGCTTCAAAATTTCGTAATTGCTAACGATTGCAACACAAATGAAATCAATTAACGACATTTATCAATCTGATCTGATTAGTTGTGTTTAGAGTTAATCACACTTTTACAAAATCCCTTTGTTGAAGGGTAAAGCCGGTGTGATTAAAATACTGTCTTCGTACGTGTCGTCACGTTTCATCTTTTCTGAATAACACACAGGTATTCGATTCAGGAGTGTGGAGAGGCCTATAAGTAAAAATTTCGGTTAGAAGAACCCTGCAAAATGATGAAACGTGATGCTTCCTATTTCAAATTTGCCATAGCGTCAATAAAATCAATGACGATGTCGTCACAAGTTATATAATTCAAAAATTCTTTCAGTATATACTTATCTGATTCTTTAAACTTTATGAGTCGCTGGTATACTTGTTTCATCCTCTCTGTGTTATGCCTAGCTACAACGCTGTGGTTTAACATAGGACGTGGGTAGTCAATGCCAATTATGCATTTTGCCGCCTTTTGAACACTCTCTGGACAATTCCACGGTTCATGGATGTATTTCGTTGGAATATTTTTTAAAACTGGCAAGTATTTCCTGTAAGGAAGTAAACAATCATTATTTTATTGTTTGAAATTTTAAAAAATTAAAAATACAAAAAAAATCACTCGCCTAATATAATCACCATTTGGATCGGCTTTCCTTCCGAATTTCACAGGGCAGTAACAATGGAAAAACTGTTGGAAAAAAGAAGAACAAGACAGCCACATCCACATTCCTGCATTCACCGACCAGTCAGCATCAAGAAGAAGTTCGTCAAAAACCTAAAAACTCAAATTCTTATAAATCGATCATAAAATTGGAATCGTGCTCCATTTTACCTTCATACCCTCCTCCCAGGAAATCCAAAGATCCCCCCTGGTTAAAAAGCAAGCGACGGCATGCCTCGCCAGATGATGGATCCAGCCTTCTTCGCGCAGTTGAGTCATTATCGCGTCAATCCAGGGAAATCCAGTTTGCCCCTGGTACATAAAAAAACATCAAGCTAAGTTTTGTAATTATTGATTAATTATGTAATTTCGTAAGTCAATTAAGCATTCCTAAGTATTATCGGTTACGTACTATGATTTTATTAAAAATAAATAAACTCTTACATTTGCCCATTTCGCCAGGGCCTCCGGATTTTTGTCCCAAGGTATTTGAACGCATATTGGATTACCTATCATTCGGTCGAAATTTGGATTTCTTGTCGCAGCACAGTAAAAAAACTCCCTCCACAATATTTGACCGTGCAAAGAGAGAGGTGGAACTGCTTTCTTTATCTGAAAATATTAGTATTGGGTTGTCCGGAAAATAATGCAGGATTTTAAGTTTTCATTAAAAAAAATCTATATAAAATATTCTGTTTACGTTTACAGGATTACTCATTTGTATGAATGTCANATTATTTTGATTAAAGAACATTGCTTTAAAGTAACTAGTTTCTTTTTTTTTGTTTAATACCAAAATCCTGCATTATTTTCCGGACAACCCAATATCTACATTCAAAATAATACAAAACAAAAAAATACAAATAAGTAAAAAATGTCTAACAACATTTTGCCTTAGCTTTTATTATGTACTTTTCAATATGTGAACACAAAAATAATATAAACATTACCCTTTTATATAATTCGTTGAGTTCATAATAAAAAAGTCTTGTCGACAAGCAGCCAAATCTTAAATAAGGGCTTAAACCCGTCTGCGATGGCAGCAAAGACTGTGGTGTCATTTTCGGACGACCGAAAGAAGCAACCCAGGCCTGATCAAAACAAAAAATTTATGTATATAGATTAATAATATAATAGGGGGGGGGAGAGATACCTTTCTTTCTAAGTGCCTTTCTAGGCGAGACAATGCTTCTGATTCCCCTCCGTGCCAGACACTAGGCAAAAGACCTTCAGTGTCGAAACCTTAAATTATACCGAACAAGTAAATATAAATTTAATTCAGTCTTTATGATTTTATTGTGATAAATTTTACCAAGTTCTTCAAGCGTTGGGATGCCGTATTTTTCATCGTGGTCATCTGATAAAAGAGAAGTTGCAGATCCAATCCATGACAGTGTGACTGTTGGCTCTGGATGTGGTGGGGCTTCTAAACTTGATATGATCGACTGGAACTGGCGGTAAGTCAGCGGCGCTTTACCTCCGTTTTTTTCGATAATTCTAAAAAATAATGTTAAAAATGTCTAATCAATCATTTTAAATTGGGCCAAAAGCCTTACTTTTCCAATTTATACAGTGTGTGTGCAACCGACGTTACAACACCTATGTTCATCGATTTGCACATCACTATGATGTTCTGGTCCCGTACTCTGCCGAAGGGCTCGGGGTCTTCTTCAAAGGAAAGGCAAGTCGTTCCCCATTCCTTAATAACAGGACGATCAGATTACAGGACGAAAAGATAATTCGTTCAAACGTACCTTCAACAACTTGGGTAAAATATCAGCAGGCTGGCCTCTAATAACAAACAAGCGAGAGTTTAAATTCCTCAAACTCCTGTCGATGTCCTCAAGACACTGAAGCAAAAATCTGCAAACACATATCACAAGTTAGAAACAATAATTCTGTTAAAAAATATTACAAATATGAAAAATGGCAAAAAGAAGGGAAAATTCAAAAGGTGCGGTTGAGATGGGAAGTTGGTGTCCGAGTGGATCGAAGTCACGATAGCTCCAGTGGTGGAGCAGCGGCATATCAAGCCGAAGATCGTGGGTTCGAATCCCGCTCGTGCCAGTGACTTTTTTATCTCAACTAAAAACCTTAATTAATTGTAATATATTAATTGGTCAAGCGGACCACGAAATTAGTGAATTACAAATTTAAGTAATTATTATATTTTTAATGCTAATTATGTATTGCATTGCTCTGTTTGAATTAATAATAAAAAAGTTAAGAACATATTGGTAACAGTTAACATTAAAAAAAGAAAAGAAAAGAGCAAATTACGTTTTCGAAAAATATCTCCAGTTCTTTTGTTAGCTTCCAACTTTGGCTTCATTGTTAGGGACATAATTAAAGCATGATGTCAAAAGGCTAAAAACATGCTTTTATGCTTTTATCTTATGTTTTCTCATTACCATCAGCCATTTTATTTAGAACAAACGCTTTATTTCTGGAACTATTTATTAACCTAAGGATTTCCATCAATTTGTTTAATGTTTTGAACATTTTATATGGCTATTCAATGTCTGCTGTTAAGGGGGTCTGAGAATGATTCTAGGTGAATTCGGCAGTCCAACAAAGTTGTTTTCTGAGTCATATTCTTTTCTCTTGTCATAAACGACCTCTACATCTTGATTCACATGCTATAGTGGGTGAAATCAAGGCTCTCATGTACACCAAATATGTGTTATTTTTGGCGAATTGTCCTATCTTCAAAGATTCTATGGTTTTCATGGTGGGTAGGTAAAAAAATGTTTTTCAACGATCAGCAAGTACTCTTAATAACATACGTATATCCGCCTATTGCCACGTATGAAGGTTAGGAATTGTTAGGTTATGTAGGGTTAGAGTAAGGGATGAATTAGGTAGGATAGTGTTTGGATTATAGTTATGGTTATGTCCATGATTTGATGAAGCAGAGAAAATATGTGAGTTTAATAATTTAAATGATGATGTTTGTGGATCCACAAGTGGATGAACATTGTTGCCCTGATCACTTTACCAGACACAAGAAAGAATTGACGGATCCAGTAAATTGATATGTCGATCAGTTCTGTTTTTTTGCTAGTGGTTCAGGTGGTTCAATCCATAGACAATGCATAGAACTACAAGTCTATTTTCTACTAAGAGAGGACAATACAGCCAAATTTTTTCAACTGTCACCTTGGTGAAATTTTCAAGCCAAAAGGAAAAGATTAGTGGCAGGGTACGAGAAGTAAAGATCACTTTAGATAAAAAAATATATAAAGAAGGTTACTTGCACACAAATATATAACAACAAAAAAATGAAAAACTTACTAGAGGGGTTATTGAAACTAACATACCTATTTAATCCTGCAATCAGACTAAAATATCTTTATTTAAGTATCTAGAAATTTTTTGAAGTCATCATGATACCAAAACTAGACAAACGCCAAACAAGGTCAAGTCAAATAGACCTGTATTATAAGTTTGTTTTGCCTAATGTACTGGACTTTAGAAAACAACTGAAATGTACCAACAGATGCGACACACTAATACTTCGGACCTTCTTATAGACCTGTATTGCTAGTATTGACAGTTTTTCTAAAAGATGTATATATACGTATCGTATGTTTTGTTTCTATTCTGTATTTGACAACCTGAGGTACAAACGAGAGACTAGCATTCTAGGATATCAACGTAGTGTATATTTGAAATCAGAGAGTCAGTAACCAGATCGAGATGCTCAAATGGCTGCAGTTTAAAACAAAATATGCGCGAAAGAAGAGAAAAAGAAGGAAAACACGCAGAGGGCCGGCGATGACCTCAGCTGTTTGTCGGTACATAATTTTTTCCCTAAACAGAGGATCCTGAAACTTGCTAGGCTATATAACTAGGCGGCATACCTACACGCTCTCTGTATGGAGCCAAGGCATAACACGCCTCATTATGCGGGACACATCGACCAGCCTTTCTCTGCATAAGGGGTACCTGCGCGAGCTTTGGCAAAAGAGCAGGTGCTCGTGTGTCAACCGTGTATAGTACTGTGTTATGTAGATTGAGTTCGATGGGGTATTTTTTATAAAATTTCCATCAGCCCAAGTCATACACCCAACCTGAGAAGCGATGCTACTTCCCATCAGCCCCTCCCCATTCACACCAATAAATACATTCACTCATACACTCCACTTTATTATTAGTTCTTAATATAATATTAAGCGCAAAAAAAAGAGTTCATAGTATTACATTTTTAATTGTAAATATGTTTTGTAATTTTTAATTTTATTTTTTATGTTATTAGTTTACTATGTTTAATTCGTGTAATACCTAATACAGAATGTAAAATTTTAATAAAATCCATTCTCAACACACATTAGGACACATAACATTACTATATACACTGAAACAACCAACCGGGGACCCAGATACTCGCTGGCTGCTCTAGAATTCTCATATCGAGTGGCATTCCTACACACTCATTGGACACATCCATCAACTTTTCTACGCTGTCGGACGCATACACGGGTTTTGGCCCAAAAGTAAGTGCCCGCGTGTCAACCTCGCAAGGCCTATTCTTATTCTTCTTCTACGAGTCAGGTCCCTACAAGGAACACCTATCAACAGTGCTCTTGATACGCGAAAACTTCTCTGTCGACCCGGCCCATAGACATTCTGTGTTATTTATTGCGTTTATAGCGCCAGGGGGCCGGATTGAGGTTAAGTCCGGAGGTTGGGACGTCCCGGCCTTAGCCACCTCGTCCGCCTTTTAGTCACCTCCACTACCCAGACAATAACCATCGTATTTCCGAAATGCTCTATCTCTCCAACAAGAGCACAACGAGAAGATCGATGGACAACCTGACACAGCAATAAACGCGCTGATAGAGTCGGTGCAGATTAGGTAGGCGGAATCAAAATAATTTGTTAATTTCTCATATTATTTTACTATGTTATTACTTTCATTTTTATTTCTTCTAGATTTCATAAATGTTCTTTGCTAATTGTTGTACATTTTTTATTATATTATTTTATTGTAAATATTAGCTTACATTGTTACTTTTTACATGTTGTACATTAAAAAAAGCGATTATTCGGAAATCGTGAGATGCGGTAGGTTTTAGAAAAACATTTTCTTTATCGTGCCAACGTTTCGATCTTTATTGAGATAATCTTCAGGGCTCAAAATGTTTGTTTTCTGCTTAATTGTGCCATTTTGCGTGTCGTGTTGAGAGTGGACGCAAAATGGAAAATGTTTTTCTGAGACCTACGTCACACCAGACCGCATCTCACGATTTCCGAATAATCTAGACTAACGGTCACTAATCACCACACATTAAAAAAAAGCGCACTAGCATTGTTATAACATAATAATAAAGCAAACAAAAAATTTCTTGATTTATTCATAAAGTGCAACGTGACCAAAACATCCTAGTGACAATAAATAAATATACAGATTTGAAACAATCGATTCAGAAACAAATCCAAAATTGCATAATTGACAATTAGAGGTGGCGCCCCATTTTGAATTTGGGCGGAAATATTATATAATCGGACGCTATTACATAAATTGTGCTGGACAGAAAAGAAAAACGTGCGGGTACATAAAAGACGAATATCGTGTTTTACAATTTTAGCAATACCTTGGTCAATTTGTTAAATCAGTACTTTTGCCTTTTAAAGTACTGTAATAACAACTTTTCCGCCAAAAAGGCACTGTTCTCTATAAAAAATGAATATTTATTTTTATCCCCTGTTTTATCCTGATCAACATATTATCCCTGTGTTTACGTGGGAATGTAAATCGCCGAGTTCTGCTTTTCTCTCTACGTCGTTGATTTCGCCGTGGCCCAGGTGCACCGCGCAAAAAATCAGGAGGGAAGGACCCAATATAATTTTACTTTCTGAAACCTGGATAAAAAATTCGGGTTTTTGCTTGTAATATGATAAGGGATGATCGTGGGATATGCTGGTTCCGCTATACCTGTTCATGAAAAAACTTCACACCGTTAAACATAAATATCTCCAACTGTTTTATCCAAACGGTGACCGATCCCTCTACCCCAATATACAGGGTGGTCCAGCATAAACCCGAAAGACAAAATTTGGTTACAACCCTAAAATGCAACCAACCGATTTGTTCTATCTCAATCCGTCGGAAGTTATGAATTTAAGCCATAAATTGGCATTTTTTCAAGACCTAGACCATCTGTTCCAATTTTTAACCACATTTTTGAAAATAAATATCTATTTTTAATCCCATCTACTTAGCCTAACCCTCTACACCATCTACACCACCTTCACTGTTGACATACCCACAACAACTAACAACCTACTCGGAAGACGCCGCAATCTTGTCTACGCGCTCCAATCCTATCCTAGCAACAGAAGCAATCCAACATCTGAACCTCATTACCGACTTGTGCAATCTGTTAAATGAACAAAACAGTCAACAAGTTACGTACTCAAACGTCAAACCTGCCCAACAGTGCATATTAACAAGTACCACCATCGAACCAAGTCCGCTACCTTGGGCGTTACTTAGACTTACATGGAACCCACATACAAGATTGAAACTTAACGAAAGATATTTACTACTCAGACATCTACTGAGACCAAAATCAACACTAGGCATACATAACAAACTAACCGCTTACAAAACACTCATCAGACCTATTTGGACCCAAGGAGTACCAACTGTGGGGCTCGGCTAAATCATCCAATATCCAACGAATTCAATATTTTCAATAGAAAGTTCACAGACGTATCCTCAATGCTCCTTTCTATGTCACCAATGAAACTATACATAAAGATCTTAAAATCCCATTCGAGAAAGATCTTAGGTGGACAATGATTACCACGATAGAAATAAAAGAAATTCGATCCTCAACCAGTTGGTCGACGTTTTCAAAACAAAGGATACAAATGCAACGAGAGATGACTGTCTTTTGTTTTCTAATCAAGGGGGTAACAAGCTGGAGTAAATATAAATAAGACAGTTTTTTTTTTTTTTTTTTAAGTTTTGGTTGAAATGAAAAAAATAGTGTCGAGGGGATTCGAATCCACGACATTCGGTTAAATACGCCACTGCGCTAACCACTTGAGCTATCGTGACTTCGATAGTTCGATCCACTCGGACACCAACATCCCATCTCAACCTACAACCTTTCGAATTTTCTCTCTTTTTGCCATTTTTTGGTGTCAGGATCGAAGTCACGATAGCTCAAGTGGTAGAGCAACGGTGTATTTAGCCGAAGGCCATGGATTCAGATCCCTCTCGTGGCACTAGCTTTTTCATTTCAACCAAAACCTTACAAAAAAGATTAAATAATTGAAAGAAGTAATTTGGTCAATAGAACACTAAATATAATGAATAAATAAGACGTTTCATCCATCCTTAAATAGTTCCTCCAATCAGCGGGTTCAAGGGAAAGATCTTTCATCAAATTGATGTGGGTATTACGGCTTCTGTTCAGGAGCCACTTCTTACACCATTTCCTTTTCGATTTTTTGCTTTTAATATATAAATAAACAGAAGCGTAGCTCAAGAGATCGTCATCCATTTTGAGAAGGTAATTCACTGGTTGACGTTCGGAGCGATTGGCTGTGGAGAGGTCGTGATTGCCCCCTCAAATTTCAGGCACACCAAATGGAGCTGTACGGCTTGGCGCGGTTCCATTTGGAGCGATCGTGAATGGCCACCTTTATCCGAACACGCTTGTTCACTTTCCACTCTAAACTATCCCTCCACCCTAACCCATTAACCCTCGGAGTGCCGGTGTTTTTGAAAAAAAGCCCATTTGTAAGTATGTGGGGTTCGAATGCAGGGCCGCTGGATTCGAACCTGGGACCTTTACCTTACAGTGATGAGCGCCGTGTCAATGCCTAAACCGTTGCGGCCACCGACGCCCCCAAGTAGAGATATTTAAGTTGTTTTTAAGTTCTATGTAATTATATTGATTGTTAAATCAATTGTATACAGGTTTTTCATAATTACAATTAATTAAGGTTTTTAGTCGAGATAAATTAATTGGTCAAACGGACCACGAAATTAGTGTTTTTCATAATGTGAAATTAACATAGGCCCCGATGAAGACCTTAAAATAGGTCGAAAGCTTGGCATTAGCAACTAAATTTTCTTTCTTCCTCTTCAAGACCATACCTTGATCCAGATTGTTCGTAAGCTATATTATATAAATATTTTGTTTTTTCGTAAAGGTTCGGATTGTATGAAAATTTTGAAAAATGTATGAAAAATGTGCGCATGCGTGGTTTTAGATATTAGAAGAGAAAAGGGTTAAGGATTTTTTTTTAATGAAAATTAGCATTTTTCACTTACCTCCATTTGTTAATGCCGACGTTTGAGGCTCCAGCAAACCAAGGGTCGAGTATGAAGATGCATCTGAATGTCTTGGCCCCTTTGAGAGCCTGCCGAAGACTGGGATTATCGTGTAGTCGCAATCCTTTTCTGAACCAGTGCACGGTGTTCTTCTCTGTCATCATTTACGTGATGTTGATTTTCATTACGACCAAAATACAAACTGAGAGCATTTTTGACGTCGTGTCACGGGAAAGACCAGGGGCAGAATTTGGAACCGGGCTCTATCAGTGCATTGCCCTTTTATGCTGCCGGGGCTCCGATGTAAAGTCGGATTGTGTTCGACCTCCGGAGATGAGAGGAGGCTAATATTTTCGTTAAAACTGTTTGGCTTTGAGTTAAAACAGGGAACAAAGAGGACGCACATTTAAGCGTAACGTGACCGGTGACATCACCGCGGTGGTCACGCGGCCCTTCCACCCCACCATGCCTCACGTTTGGACCTGCTTCACCTATCGAACTCTTCGCGCAAAATATTTTCACTTTCCTCTCAAAATTTGCCTCTTTTCCTGCCTCTATATAAAAAGACAATTTCGCCCACGAAAGAACAAATACACTCTATTAACTTGGTTAAATCAATATAAACAAATGTTATGTGTTCGTTGTTTTTTACATTTGTAACAAAATGTTTAAAAAATATCGAATAAATAATACAGCTAAAAATCTATTTCAAAATTAACATATCTCTATATGAAAATAAACATATTATCTTATTATTATTTGTACGCACAAGATTATTCTTACTTGTTAATCTACAACAAAGATATCTCCCTTATTAACTCTTTTATATAACATGCTGACTGATATAAAAGATATTTATTTATACCAAAATAACTACATTGATAGGGGGCGTCGGTGGCCGCAACGGTTGGCGTTGACACGGCGCTCATCATTGTAAGGTAAAGGTCCCGGGTTCGAATCCAGCGACCCTACATTCGAACCCTACATACTTGCAAATGGGCTTTTTTTAAGAAACACCGGCAGAGGGTTGATATAACCTCTGCTGATGCGAACCCTCTTAAACTACATTGATGAATAAATTAAACGCACCACCCTTAAATTTTAACGTATTTAGGTTTATTCATATTTTTCATACCATCAATTGGTTTACAAAAATAAAACATTTAAAAAGAAAACGTTTACTACCTGACAAAAAAAAA
>NW_019392742.1:0-47500 GCF_000648675.2 Cimex lectularius
CTGTGCCAGCTCCCCCTTTCAGTGACGTCATCTGTGCCAGCTCCCCCTTTCCGGGACATTATAACATCGTCAAACCCCGTGGAGTAATCCCCCACCAGACCCCATGAAATTATCCCCCACCAGACCCCATGAAATTATCCCCCCCCAGACCCCATGAAATTATCCCCCACCAGACCCCATGAAATTATCCCCCACCAGACCCCATCAAGTGTGCCAGTATTCACTGTGCCAGAAACGGCCTTTTATCACTACTGTTATTGTTGACGTTGTGTGACGGTACATCTATCTGCATATCCCGAAACGGGAATCTGGTCGCCCCGAATCGGGAATCGTTCGTTGAATGTGAAAGCTTCCAATCCCGATTTGACTGTTGTTACTACGCCGGTCTGAATATTAATAAGCTTTTCGTATCTAGGTCACACCTAAAGGGTTTGTCCTATTTCAACATGGCAGCGAGTGAAAAAAAAGGAAGGGAGTTTACTATGTATGTGTCTGCCAAATAATAAAGCAAGCTTTTCCTAATATCGTACGTAATGCGTAATAGCCTACCTCCTAACCCGGTTAAAAAATTATATGCGTTTTTTTTCTTCAAGAAATTAAAATAGAGTTTATGAATTAACTTTGGGTTCCTGAGTGAACTTACTTTCAAACGTGCAACTTTCAGAGTCTTTGTGTGGGCCATTGAAGAGTAACAGGCTTAACCGTATTAGAGAGGTGAAAGGTACTCACAGAACATGAGTTTAAATCGACTAACTTGAAGCTCAACATTCTAGCGTTTATCTCGTTAGAACAATTTAATTTTTGACTAATAGCTTGTTTGGTTAAAAACTGATCGTTTATTTCTTAAAAATTGTCAATCTTACGATAGAAAAATATCATCCCCAAAGGGTTAAAAAAATGATTTAAGAACACAAATATGATTTAATTTACGAACACATAAATTTAATATGCATATAAAATGTAACAAAACACACACATTTTTCGGTATGTATTTCTATAAAAAGTAGTCATAATATATTCTGCGAAAACGTTGCCAGGTTTTGTGTGCCAGGTCATGAGGGGATAGGAGACAACGGACAGTCAGACCTACAGACAAAAAAGAGAGCACCCCACACATCGAAAACTAGAGATATTCTCGATGTGGGGGGAGGTGCTTTCTATATAAAGAGATATATGGATAGATATAAAGATAGGTAGATAGATAGATAGATAGATAGATAGAGATAGATAGAGAGATAGATAGAGACAGACAGATAGATAGATAGATAGATAGAGATAGATAGATACAGATAGATAGATAGAGACAGATAGATAGATAGAGACAGATAGGTAGATAGATAGATAGATAGAGACAGATAGATAGAGACAGATAGATAGATAGATAGATAGAGACAGATAGATAGATAGGTAGATAGAGACAGATAGATAGATAGAGACAGATAGGTAGATAGATAGATAGAGACAGATAGATAGATAGGTAGATAGATAGACAAATAGATAGATAGATAGATAGATAGATAGATAGAGATAGATAGATAGAGACAGATAGGTAGATAGTTAGAGATAGATAGATAGAGACAGATAGATAGGTAGATAGATAGATAGATAGAGATAGATAGAGATAGATAGATAGATAGATAGAGATAGATAGAGATAGAGATAGATAGAGCTAGATAGAGATAGATAGATAGGTAGATAGATAGATAGATAGAGATAGATAGAGCTAGATAGAGATAGATAGATAGGTAGCTAGATAGATAGATAGATAGATAGATAGATAGATAGATAGATATAAGATAGAGAGATAGATAGATAGATAGATAGAGAGTGAGAGAGGGAGAGAGGGAGAGAGGGAGAGAGGGAGTGAGACAGAGAGGGAGAGAGAGAGAGGGAGAGAGGGAGAGAGAGAAACAGACAGACAGAGAGATAGAGAAAACTAGAAGAACAAGAGTGAATTGCGGAAAACAATAAAAAATACTATCAGTGGTCAATAACGTTTTTTTAAAAATCCGAAAAAGAATAAGTAGATCGATAAACAGATATAATAGACAAAGATAATAAAAAGTGAGAGATGTAAATAGATAAAGAGATTGAGACAGAGTGAGGGAAAAAGATAGTGAGGGAGAAAGAGCTGAGAAAAACTGAGAGGGAGCTTGAGTAAAAGAGAAAATAACAGTAAGAGATAGATCGAGAGAAGGGGAGAGAGAGAGTGAGAGAGAAGTAAATAAAAAGGAACGACAACAATTTTTTTTCCAAAACAGATGAAATGTAGCAATTGATAATGAAGTTTTATATTTAGTATCCAATTTAATTCTTCTTTACATGACCTCATTTAATGTTTAAACGATTTTGCCGAGATTAACACGCCGGTCGTAGCCGAGATTTCCCTAGTGCATAAACACTTTTGTACTACTAAATAAACTAATAAATAATTTCATAATTCATTAAGCACACTTCGTACCATGAAGTAAAGCATTCTTCAAACAGCACTACTACATAGACTAGGACATACATTGTACACCTATAATTTATATTTTAATAACTTGTACCAGCTGCAGGGACACTTCTCGACGCCAACGCCATATTCATGTATCTTGTTCAATTAAGATGTAAGTTTATGTAGCATGTAGGTTTATAATCATGGTGGTAATGCCAATTTACGACTCGGTGAGTTTGCAATAAAGGAGTTTGATTAAAATAATAACACGTTTAAACAGTCGTAATTCTCATCTTATCAAACTTTTATTTCGTTTATAACAAACAAAACGTATAAACCTTATATTTATCAACTGGTGGTGGGGGGAGGGGGACGCTGTACAGTAAAAACATCGACACTTTACCCAGGTGTGCCACATAAAACCAGACAGTGTAGAGTAAAAGCTAAATATTTTTTTCGAGCTAAAAGCTTACAGCCGGGCATAATTTAAGTTTATAGTAATTCAACGGGGCGTCGGTGGCCGCAGCGGTTTTGGTGTTGACACGGCTCTCGTCTCTGTAAGGCACGATCCCGGGTTCGAATCCAGCCGCCGTATTTTCAGACCCGACATACAAACAAATGGGCCTGTTTTTTAAAAACACGGGTACCCCGAGGGTTGACCATTATTGTTGCGAACCCTCGAAAAAAAACTCTCACCAATTCAATGAGAAATATTTTTCTGAGCTAGGAAACTTTGTTTTATACTATGGCACACTGCTGTGTGGCTGGCGCTGAGAAGGAACCTTTAACGAAGTTTCGAGCAAACTTTTGATGCAGGATTATGAACAATACAGCAAATAGTGAACATTATTTAAGCCAAAAGTTTCATGATTTATTATTTATGATTCAGAAAAAAATCGCGTATTTTTAAAGCGACGTCATTTAATTTGAACCATTTCATGGGATTGAACATGTAATCAATTTTTTATATAAATTTTTTAAACTTGTTTTTGCTTTATCATGATTTTTTAATTGTTATAACAACAAAAATAAATAGAATTTCCATAAAATTGGCAAAATTACAAATAAAAGTATAACAGATCTGGGGTAAACATAGGTTGACCGTTTAGAGGGGAGAAGAAAATAATTTTTTAAACAGATAAAGTTTTATAAATCGGTTTAAAACCAACTAACAATATTTTAACGATTTTTTTATACTACATGCTGCAACGTGTGGAAGGATAATCCATAATCCGTTAAATTTAGATTTTGGTTTATTTCATATTGTAAAATCCCATTTTGTTAGAACATGCCTAATCTATTTAATTTTTCAACTCAGATCGAATTTTAAATTTCACAGCATGGAGAACTTATCAATTAATATTACATATATTTTGTGTTTTTTAACGATTTCAAATTACTTGAAGTTTTGTTCTAATTTAAAAATATTATATGAATTAATTGTTTCACATTTCAGGGCATTCAATAATAAATACTAGCTAGCTTTAGTAGCTTTTTGGAAACTATGTAGCTTGTAGCAGCCAACAGAATCAAAACTGTAATTTGTGGGTCAGTTTTTTTTTCAAAATAACTATGCCTAATATACGACTTGAAATACTGTCAAGATATAACGTGCCTCAAAGGTTGTACAAGTAGATTTACACTAGAAGCCGTGTTAATTAACCAAGGGAGCGACAAATTTTCCTTGCTTTCCTCGTGAAAGAGAAAGGGCTTAAAGAGGGTCTTATGACGGCGAATGATAAAGATTGATATTCCTCGTAATGACGGAACATTAATCATAGGGGCAGAGCTCGTTCCTAATAAACTGACGCACTTTGAGCAACCTCCCTACTGGTTTCCCGAATCTGGTCATAACGCATTCGTTTGAGCATAAATCGATGTACTCTCCGATGGATTAACATTAGACGTCAACCTTATCCAGGATGTTGTCAGATGAAAACCCTTTTCACATGTCCATAAGAGGGATCTCCAGAGATTTGTCTTATTCTTCTGGACCAAATTCTGCTCGTATGAATCTTGTTTTGATGATCTACGGTCTCAAATAAACATATAAAACTGTTTTTCTGGAACAAGTTTTTTTTATATTGGCCCTGAATATTATGTTTAATTGATACATTATTAAAAGACATATAAATATAAACAAACTTTTACCATATTAAATTTGTACTTAAAGTAGTAAGTTACAAATTAAGTTTTATCTTTTAAGTAAATATTGATGTGGAATGGAGACGAATAATTCCTCTTTCTTTTGTTTCAATTTGATTTAAGTGGAAAGTCTCGAACTGCTTTTATTACTAGAATTTAAAACAATGACATCATAATTGTTATAAAATCGACTTTATTAATTCAATTATTGCTGGGAGATGACTATATAAATCGTATATAAAAATTAAAGAAATGGAAAATTTATAACATCAGGAAAAAGTGAAAAGGAGAAAGAGACAGAGAGAGGGGGAGAGTGAGAGAGAGAAAGAGTGAGAGAGAGGGGGGAGAAAGAGAGAGAGGGGGGAGAAAGATAGAGAGGGGTGAGAGGGAGAGGGGGTGAGGGAGAGGGAGTGGGTGAGGGTGAGGGAGAGGGAGAGGGAATTATTAAATAGATCTAAAGAAGGAGAAAAAAATGAAAAATTGAGGAAGCGAGCTAGTGATATAGTAAGGGAGCATGAGGAAGATTGAAGAGGGAAAGAAAAAGACACTGACAAAGATTTCAATAAGAAAGACGAAGAGAGAATAGTAAAGAAGAATTAAATTAATAAAGCGTGAGAGAACGTGGGGGAAAATATAATTAAGAGAGATAGAAGATAAACTGATAAAAAAAGAAAATAGAGAGAGAATGATCAAAAGAAAGTGTGAGAGATAGATAGAAAGAAGAGGAGAAAGAAGAGAGATAGTGGGTGAGAAAGTGGGCGTGAGGATGAGGGAAACGAAAAATGAAAGAAAAAAAGCCATAGAGAGGAGAAATAGATAAACAAATATACGATAGATAATAGTTAGATGTAATAGTTAGATAGATGTATTGATAGGTAGACTGACTGATAGATATAAACAGGTAGAGCAAGAAACGGAGTGAGAATGATAGAGGGATAAAGAGAAAGTGACTGAGATAAATTTCATGAGAAGCGATTGCGAGAGAATAAGAGAGAGAAATATACAGATATTAAGAAAAGAAAGAGAGAGTGAAAAATTTGTAGATATATAAATTCAGACGTTTTTTTCGTCTCATTCATTAGATATCTTTTTCTTTAATAATTTAAAAATCACTAGTAAGATTTTAGATAAAAATAAAATTTTGTAAAAAACTGGATTCCACACATTAGAGATTGTTTGCTGTCGGACAAATTATGGAAAAGATAGGACGTATATGGCTAGAGGAGAGTACAGTACTAGATTAGTATTCATACTCTCGTAATTCGATTTTATTGATGATATGTATCATTTTCACGCTATACTCTGCAGATTTATATCATCACCGGCAAGGAAATAGATGACCATGGTACAGCGCAAAACCGTTGTTTGCTTTTGTATAAACAAATCTGCTATGATTTATTTGGCAGCAATGTTCTATTACAATAACAACCTTATTGGTTTTTCAATTGGTTTAAATAATGAGAGTTATTATGTTTTCTATATAATTTTATAGGATATTAGTTACTATACGTATTTAATAAGAAAATTCAACGGAGGATAAAAAAAACTTACAATTGGTCGAAATGTATGCTTAGAGTCAATTTCATGTTAATCATCTGATTGAAGCGAGGGTGATTAATGCCTACAGGGCTAGCATAAATTGACGAAATAAACACCTTTTGATTTCTATCTAATCGTGTGAGCGATGGCCGTATTTCATGAAAGCTTGCCCGTGCATGCTCACGTGCAGGATTTTTCGCCAAATTTCTTGGGCTTTTTTTCCTCAAATGCGGATTACCGGAGACCTAATTAAAAAAAACGTGCTTTGGACGCGTTTTCATGATCTATCAATGGTAGGAAAGTACACGCTTCGTTGATCCCCTTTCCTGACATCTATTGGCTGAAAAAACTTGCCATTAGGAGGATTAATTGCTCCTAAAAGAAAAAAAGTCAACCATAACTAACATTTTTTTCTTCAAATTTAAAAATACCAATCAACCAATACACGCTCCTAAAATACTGAAATTTTTTTTTCAAACCATGATTGAATTTTTTAAAACTTTATTAGGCAACATAACTCATTTTGTAACTCTGAAAGACCAAACCAGCGAGGATGGGCATAGGTAAAGACCAAATTTAAGATTCACTCCTCAGACACCATGATGAAATCTCAAAACTTTTAACGCTACTTGAGAAAAATATGTAAAAATAAAAAATAAACAACAGTAAATTAAAAACAAAACAATTCTTAAAGTTAAATTAATTTGGTGAGTTATAATATTTAATAATCTGATATAGATTGCAACCAGTTTCATAATCTCAGACAATTAGTTACAATGGTATGTATTTACTATATGAAAGTTGGTTGTTACTTGATGTGGTTATTTTTGTTGGGTAGGTCCGTAAAGCGTTTTAAAGTAATGCGTTAAATGTACATTATTATTTTAATTTATTCTAATCGATGTATATGTGTTAATTAAACTTATGCCAAATCATGTTAGTTAGTGGTTGATGTAATAAACCCACGCAACAGAAATGTCAAATCCACTACAACATACGAATATGAAGACAAATAGGACAGACAGAATGGAAATAAATGACAGGTATAATTAGAATTAAACTAACTTTGAAGAAGAATGACAGAAAATTAAACTATGCGACTTTGCTCACAATAAACCGTTACTAACTTTAATTAGTACAAACTTATTTGGACTTGATAAATGTAGAATGAACTATTTTTTATTGCAGAAAGTAGATTTATATTATTTCATCTCACCTCAATAAATCATAACCTTGACTTAATTTATACCGTAACCATTCCCAACGAATTATCTTTTTATTTTGAAATGGACTGGGAAACTAGAAATTTCAACAAATATTTCTCTTTTTTTTAAATAAAACACATATGCCTTCATTATATTATATCAGCCCTGGCATGTACATAAATACACGCGTGTAAAACCTGAGCCTATTACTTCACACTACAATCAATTACTCGCAGGTCTCGAGAACAATCAAGTGAACATATTTTTCAAAAAGTACTTTAAAAACTTTATTTTTTGTCGTCTCTTAAGTGAATTTGGACAAGAACTCTCGAACACGTCTCTAATATTTTTTGACCCAGTATCACTAAAAAAAGTTTCATTAAAGTCGGTTTTCCTCACGTCCTCTGACACTAGGTTTCTTATTAGGACAAAAACCATAGAGTTTATCTTTAATGAAAAATAAGAAAAATAAACAAATTCCATTATTTCGAGTATTTAACTATTAGATTAGATTATGTTCTTAATGTTTTTCTATGTTTTATAATTGCTTTCGTTGTTATGTAATAACTTTATAAAATTTGGTCAATCAGGCGACGAAGTATAATGTATTTGATAAGTAAAACGAAGTACATCTTCACTAAATTCTCCGTGGCCTTTTCATTTCTCGCTGAGAATCGAATCCTCATAACACGACATTTGAAAAATGGCAAAAAAGAGGAAAAATTCAAAAGTGAGATGGGACGTTATTGTCCGAGTGGATCGAAGTCACGAAAGCTAGAGTGACCGTTAATTAATGATTATTTAAAAAACGTGAGATGTGGTCTGGTGGTGATGTATGTATTTGTATAATGTCAACAATGTTTATAATTCCCATGCCCTGAAGATGATCTCAACAAAGATCGAAAATTAGCATGATAAAAAAAATGTTTTTTTAAAACATACATCACACCAAACTGCATCTCACAATCTTAAACGAAAGTACAAATTTATTCGGTTCAAATAAAATATTTCCTTTAACACCTTTATTTTGATTTCCTTCCTTGACTTTGATAAATATTAAATCTTCGACAAATTGAATGAGAACGTTTTTCTCACATCTGAATTCTGTAAAGTTCTCCATCTACACGAACACATTTCATCCACTAATTGTTTAACACCAGTTCTCTGGAAGATAATTATTTCTTTTCATTGAAACGTCTTTATTTTTTAGAAAGTTGAATTTTATTAAACCCATTAGATTTTGTGGTCCAATTGACCAAATAACTTCTTTCAATTAATTAATATTTACGTAAGATATTGGTTGAGATTAAAAAAAACGGCAAATAGGAGAGAAAATTCAAAAGGTAGGTTGAAATTAGAAGTTAGTGTCTGAGGGGATCGAAGTCACGATAGCTCAAGTGGATAGAGCACCGGCGTATTTAGCCGAAGGTCGTGGGTTCGAATCCCGCTGGTGACACTAACTTTTTTATTTAGAATTTTAAAAAGATTAATTAATTGAAAGATGTTTGGTCAATCGGACCACGAAATATAATGGATTATGTAATTAAGAAAATTGGCATTATATAGTTATTCTCATATATTTTTGTAATTAATTGTTATTACTCGTACCAAATTCTTTTTTTGATTTATGTTTTTATAACTTATTAGTTGCATATTATAAGTTGTTTATCATTATAAAATTTCACAATTATTTTTGATTAAGTATATAAGTTTTACTTGTAATACGTTATTACCTTTTGTTTTCATTCAAATAAACGTTGAGAGAAGCATGACTTATTAGTCATAAGAGAGTCGGGTCGATTGGGGGTAGTATGAAGGACCCTATCGAACTTTATATATGAGGGTATTGAATGGATAGCGCTATAAAAGAAAGTACCACTTCCTCTGAAATTCACTTTAATATATTGTTGAATCGAATAGGTTAAGTGGCTGGGGGAGTTTCTGAGTATTATGTATTACAATACCGTTCGAACCGAATAGAGGTATGGCTATCAGGTGTGCACACAGTCGTACGTCAGCGCGCATGTGTGTTTTCGTGTAATTTATGTGCAATTAATAGCCCACACGCACTAGTGGCTGCTTTAGGCCGTTAAGCTGTTTTAAGCCGTGAGAAACCGGAAATTCAATAACAATATAGTAACAACAATAATAATGTTTATATCTTAACATCTTACGTAATAAAATGGTGTTTTTTTCAATTGTTTATTATAGGAAAATTAGGAGAAGATTTTGACTTCTTAGTATTGAATAAAGTGTTTATTTATACAGCTAATTATATATAAAAAAAAGTTCTTTTGGGGCAACTAACAGTCTCACTGTCTAAAAATGCTATCTAAAACATTTCCTTAGGTATTTTAAGCTTCCTAATTAATAAGTGGCTCAAAAGAAATTGAATGTATGCTTCTTGACACCACTGATTGATGAAAAACTTCAACAGGCGACAGGCAACGCCCTGGGTGAAAAGGGAAAAGCTTCCCCCTTGTGAAATCCACTTAAAATTCCGTCACAAGACAAAGCCCATTCCGAATCTACGGAAAACGTTTTCATTTTCAATTTACTAATATTACTGAATATACATTTTTTTCGCCAAAATGTAATCAGTTGCCGAGATTTTGGTTTTAACAAAGACTTTTCTCGGAATAAATAAAACTCAACAAATTTAATTGTTAATTACAATACAATTGCATTCTTGAAAAATGCAAAACCCTTAACCATAAAATTGTTTAATATTTAATGAGGGACCGAAGGTTTAATAAGTGGAAACTACAGACCTGGGATCACCGATATTTTACTAAATTTATTTTTCTTTGCTTAAAATATCGGCTTCTGTATTTGGTATGCATTTAATTCAAAATATAAAAATTTTAAATGTTGAATATAGTCTTTTACGTACTCTTACGTACTCTCTTATAAATAGTATTTGCAATTGAATATCGAATTGACTTTAATTATTCATCATTGGATGACTATTACAATTCTGAAAGTCAAGATTAAAGTCCATTCTTGAAAACAATCATTAAAAATTAACATTCCTTTCGTTTACCCACTATGAATTTTTTTATCTCACTATTTCTTTTGGGATCATTGAAATATGTAGTATTCAAAATTTCTTTCTTAAGGAAAGAATTAACATTACAATTCGGAATATTCTGATAGATGTAATTAAGACAGTTATTTCCATTCAACTAAAAACAAATGATCTGAAAAATGTGTTGAATAAAAATAATGCGAACACTTACTTTAACACTGGCAGTCTTTGTTTCTTTTACGGTTTGTTTTATTAACATTTATGGTTCCTTTTTTGCAGAAAAATGTCGTTCTTTACTGTATAGGTTCAAGTTTCCTATTGGTTTATTGTAATCTGCGGACATGAAAGTGTTAATTTTGGTAACTTTCATAAAAATTACGATATCGAACCCGGGCCAACGTGAATTTAAAAAAACTTATCTACTGTTGAATTCCGCAATAAAAAAATAGGGGTTTCATTAAAAAATGTATATGTAAGGGATATGTTAATAGTAAAAAAACAAGGAACTAAACAATTATTTCAGGAATCGAATATTTAAAACTTAGTATTTTTATCGAAGATAGAAAAAAAAGGTAGATCAAAATAGGACCAAAATTAAGGATGTGAACTATTTCAGCGGGATGAATATATAACAATTGATTTATTATTTTGTGAACCAGAAAAGAACTACGATTGTATACACTGGATAAAATATATAAAAACTTAAAAAACCAACGTTCAGTTAAGTGTGTTAAAATATGCTTCAGAAAAACTAAGAACCGAATTCATTTTAATTAATAAAGCCTAAGTACGAATGTTAGGTGTACAAAATAATTATATTTTTGAGCTGTATTAACAGTGGGGGGGACAAATTATTTTTCTCTCATATTCAGTTTTTTTCTTAACAATTCATAATACCTCTGAATTTTTCGAAATTCGACAGTATCATAGCCTTTGGAAAACGTAATTTGTTTTCTTTTCCATTTCAAGAATGTGTAGATTTGATATAACGATAAATGAGAAAAATATTTTTAAATTCAACAAATACTCTTCAAACACTGTATATTATATTTTAGGTTACAATTTATTTACACAGACTCAGTTTATGCCATTATGAGTAGTTTATAAGTTCGTAAACCTCCTAAGTTTTGTGTAGATTAATAGGATAATTTCAAAGTTTTTGTAAGATAGGATGTATTTAAATGAACTCATAAATTACATCTAAAGAAATCATGGTTCTTACGAAGTTCATTATTTTAATACTAATATCGTTCGACCTACTATCATCGAAAGAATTTTTATTGAAATATCCTTGAAACATACCTCTCTATACCTTTACCTGTTTTCGGCTTCTAGCCATCTTTAGTAGAAAGTTTGTGTTTGTTAACCAATACTTAGTTTGAGGGAAGAACCAAAAGAAGAAGAAACCCGTAGCGGGAGAAAGCAGCGAGATTAGGTAGACCCAAATTATTTAAAATGACCGACTAAATTCTCTGTGATATCTGTTTGTCTTTTTTTCATCATAATTGACAATAGTTATTTCGATATCGTGAGATGCGGTCGGGTACCCGACCGCATCTCACGATATCGAAATAACTATCGATTAACGGTCACTAATCTCTACACATAATTGACAATATCATTCAATGTCTTCAAAAAACAAATAAGTACTTCAGTGGACCACTCGTAGTGCTCTTTTCATGAAAATAATCTACCCTAAACCGTCATGATAAAATGGTGCTTTTACCCCGAATACGTAGGCCTGGCGGGTAGCAAACTGGAAAATGAGTTGTCTCATTTAATTGAAAACTCTCATTCCTTGCTTCCTTAAAGGGAGCGAGTAGGAATGCCTCCACGAAGTGAAAATTTTATTTTAGCACGCCAACATATGTTTCGGCCCCCTATTCCGATGTGGAAGCAAACAGGGAAGTTTAATTGTAATCGGGATTGGATGAATTTATTGGCGCAAAAGTTTCGTGTGTGAGTTGTAAAAAGTATTGTTGTAATAATGATGTGAGTGAAGGGTTTAACTTACAAAATGTGCATTTTTCGGTGCTTAAACGAGCTTATCTTAGGACGGCGATAAGACCCACGTCTGATCCTTGACAATCAAAATAACGAAATTGAAAGCTGCTAGAAATCATAACCTCAAATCTGTAAATGTATATATGTGCAGATTTGATCTTATATATAAATCATTAAATATATTGAAGTCTTGTCAATTGATTTTAACATTTAAGCCGATAACAACTTCAAAACTCTTCCAAGTTTACAATAATTTTGATTTCTCCTGCTAGTTCTCTGTTATGTACGATATTTTATATATTGATTTTATTATTTAACGGTCCGCTGTAAATTTCATATTTTAAATAGTTAATTAATTATGAGCGCCGAATTTTTCGAGCTTTCGTTAAAATTACACGAAAAAATTTCTTTATGGTTTAAAATTTTATTAAGTTTTTCGGCAGATGTTTGATGTACCTTAAAAACTTGATTTTTTTTTAAATTTCCGGACTAATTTATTCTAATGTAATTTTGCATTGTTAATAACCTCCCATCACCTTTTTATTTTTTATTCTCGTTTTATTCTCGTTTTAAATTTTTCCATCATAATAATATTTAAGCAACAAGCAGCAATAATGCTACATGACCCGGAGACTCCCGTGAGTCCGGCGGCCGTCAAAAACTACATGAAGAACCTTTGTTGAAAAGACTGGCAGAAACGCTGGGTCTGACAAACTAAAGGAGATAAAACAGTAGGTCAAACCGTCGGCCATGCATAGTATGAACAAAACAGAGAGAATAGTTTTGACTCTACTAAGAATTGGCCACACCAGACTGGCGCATGGTCATCTCTTGGCGAAAAAAATAATTGGGCGCACAAATATCTGTAATATTAATTATATACTAACAGAATGCGAATTATTGGCGCCGAACAAAATGTGGCCTCTCCTCGAGTCTGAAATAGGTTTTACAACACAGCAATGTCGGCAGCAAAAAATTAATGGAATATCTGAAGCAAATAGATGCATATGGTCGGCTTTGATGTTTTTTCTACGCGGGTTTTTTTACTTTCCCTTCCTGCAGGGATCATATTTATTGGCGCGAAAGTGAGTGTGTATGGGTGGATAGTGCAAGAATATCGGGTACTTCACAGTCCCACCGATTTAGGTTAGTATTAGCCTAGGTGTTTCTTGTAGAGTGAATGGGCGGATGCACTGTCGTAATATTAATTGCGCCAATGGCTTCGCATTTTTATCTGTACTTCTAGAATGAGTAGTTACCGATTGAGTGAATGTATTTATTAGTGTGATAGTAGTGTATGCGTCGGTCGGTCTGTGGTGGAATATCGAGTACACCATAAACCCACCAATCTAGATTATTATTTTAGACTCATTGTGCAAATGTAAATTTTAATTGTACATATAGTATGAATATATTTATTAGCGTGAATGAGGGCGAGTTTTCAGCAGAATATCGAGTACTCTGAAACCCGCACATTAGGCAGGGCAATGATTGAATGTTTGGGTGAGAGAGTTTTAGATTATTTTCACCACGCGTGGAGGGGCTAATAATGCCCGAGAAACGTTGCTAGAAAGATCGCCAGACTTCCGACAGGAGGAGCTATCTTATATTTGTTAAAAAAATGCGAGGTGCCGGCCATAGCCCAAATAAATAAATAATAATATTTAGGACCATTGTAGTGTGCGAATTGGACAAAAATCATCCGAAAAAAGTCAAAGAACTGACTACTTATTTCCCAACAGTTCCGAAATTTAATCGTATCACCTGTTCACCGAGAAGTATGTGCAACAATTCAGAAGGTTGGTTACTAAATTTCAACGTTAATTAAAGAATCCTAATGAGAAAATTTAAGTACATAGCGGAATTACAATTAATTAACTGATATAATGAGATCTATTACTGGTGAATTTTTTCAAGCAAATTATCACAAGAATTGAAAATTAAAGATTAGCCATCTGCTAATCGCCGTTTTATATAAAGTAGTCGGTCTGCACAGTGAAATTCTAAAGTAAATCCAATATTCGTTGAAATAGTTCATATGCTTGAAGAGTGTTAAAATCTCGGATATTCCTAAAGGTGGGGAAAAAATTAAGAAGACAAACCGTTTCAGCTCGATTAAGCATGGAAGACGAAGGCTAAAAGATTCCTTGGGAATGCCGGGATATAATAAATTTCAGATATAAAAGGGTAAGCAATAGACCGTTTCCTCAACATCCCTTTGGCCCTTGGTTCAAGTGAATATAATATTTTACTCTCGAAAGATAAAGCTTAAAGGCAAGATTTCCTCACTTTTCTACTAAAATATGGAGGCTTAAAATTCTGCTCCCTTGGTATAAAGCCACGCTTAATTCGAGCTTTTTTTTAATTTTGATTGTCATCTGAGTTAACTGTTTAATGAAAACCAGTTTCATTAAGCCGTTTATGAACGTTAACTATTCATGAAGTCTGGAGTAATGAATCGGGTATGTTTATGTCACAATTAATGAAGCTGTTTAGCTTATCGCAACACAAGCACCACCATCGCATACAAGGAACAAAATTATATTAAAACTATAGATTATACAAAGAGACCAGAAAATAAACAAAATTTTTTAGAAAATGAAAATACATCTGTGACGAATTGGACACTATTTTATTTTATGATTATATATGGATTCTCTCCATACTTCTTCTTCTGAATGTTATCCGGCCATATCCCTGTCCCTAGAATTAACACATGTCATGGGAGAACACTCTGAGAGTTAGCGGGCTAGGTTCTCTGGGACTCGTTTAAGGCGACAAGAAGGTTTCTGAGGATGGGAAACAGTACGCTGAGACGAAACATTATAACTTCAAAAAACTTATCAATCATAAATTCAATCAATCAACTTTTGTAGAAAAGGAATGTCTGGGTAATTGTCGATGTCGAGGTTCTTCGGAATTTTTTCAGAGAACGTGAGAAAATAATAATAATAATAACAATAATAATTAAAACGAAAATAATACAATGAACAAATAATTCTCATTCCATAAATAAAAATTAGATAAACAAAATACATTATTCCGTTTTGGACAAACAAAAATACAAATATTTTATGAAAGAAAAGTGATAGTATTAAAGAAAGAAGAAATATAGGAGAAAGACTCACCAGGTCCTCAATATGGCCCTTAAGGAGCAAAACATCATAATAATTTCGTATTTACCTTTTGGCCGGTTCTTGATAGGGCCCACCAGGCTCACAAATGTTCGTTTCAAACTTTTGGTTAGAAAGAACGGGAGACTGACGCTTCGTCGTATACCGCCGTTCTGCTCGGTATCTCAGAATAGGTAGAAATATTGTGCTTTGTAGCTCAAAAAAGCTGATGATAAAGAGAAGGGGGAATCAACTTTTAACTCAAAGCTGGCTTGAGAATGCTTAACATATCTCCAATACCTGAGAAAACGAAATCCGGTATAACTGAGGTGGGTGCTAGGACGTGGGAAAACGGACAGGCTGACAAACCGGGAAAGGTAAAAAAAGCTGTCACACCCCGACAAAGAGAGAGACAGAGAGTGAGAGTGAGAGAGAGAGATAGATAGATAGAGAGAGATAGATAGAGAGAGAGAGAGAGAGAGAGAGAGAGAGGGAGAGAGAGAGAGAGAGAGAGAGAGAGAGTGTGTGTGTGAAAGGGTGAGATACTCGGTGAAATATGATTCAGCCTTAAATATTATAAAACTAAAAAACATTTTTACGTAAGGTCAGGAAGCTATATCAACCCTCTTATCGTTGTAAACTGGTCTATTGCTGCATACGTATTTAAAAATTTAATATGATAAAAAAATTATTAAAGTACACTAAGCAACGCAGTTTAAAGCTTTTCAACGTGTATGGGCTTGAGTTGTTAAGAACACATTATGTCGTTTCTTTTCTTATTTTTTTTATGAGGTTCGCAACAGCAGAGTTCATATCAACCCTCGGGGTGCCGGTGTTTTTGAAAAAAAGCCCATTTAAAAGTATGTCGGGTTCGAGTGCAGGGCCGCAGGACTCGAACCCGGTACCTTTACCTTGCAGTGATGAGCGCCGTGTCAACGCCTAAACCGTTGCGGCCACCGACGCCCCCTTTCTTTTCTTATTAAAGTGCAAGTTGCTGTATTATACAAGCTTAAGACTGGACTAAATTTATTCCAATATGAATAGGAGGGAAAAAAAAGATGCAGTGAAGACAAAAAGCGAGGGAGGCACAGAGTGAGTGAGTGAGAGATAGGTAGGTAGATAAATAGATACATAGATAGAGAGATAACATTTTTAACTATTAAATTCACTAATTTCGTGGTCCGCTTGACCAATTAATATATTACAATTAATTAAGGTATTTAGTCAAGAAAAAAAGTCAATGGCACAAAGGCATTGAAAAATGGCCAAAAAGAGGGAAAATTCAAAAGGTGCGGTTGAGATGGGAAGTTAATGTCCGAGCGGATCGAGGTCACGATAGCTCAAGTGGTAGAGCAGCGGTGTATCTAGCCGAAGATCGTGGGTTCGAATCCCGCTCGTGCCATTGACTTTTTTATCTTGACTAAAAACCTTAATTAATTGTAATTTATAACTATGTAACTAATAGAAAAAAGGAAAATATATAAAAAAATCAGTGAAATAGATAGATATACAGGGAGAGATACAATGTGAGAGAGACCGTATGTAAATTAAATTGAGAATAATTTAATCCTCCTAAAAATGAAATTACTAGGCGCACTCGACAATTTCTCAAGAATGGCCGGTTATGAAGGTTTAGCATAACAGTTTAGCCGTTGTAATGTGACATTTTAGTATGAATATTGCGTCTCAACTTTTGTCGTTGCGTTCTGCTTTTGTTAGTTAAAATAATTGTGTGTGTGAAGATGGTGAGAAGAATTGTGACTTCAGTGATGTCAATTATGCTTTACCCTTAAAAAATACTGTTCGGGAGGGAGATAGGAAGGAAAATGAATACATAGATAGATAGAGAGTGAGTGTGAGAGGGTCAAGTTGAGAGTAAAACATTAAATATTATCAAGTTGATTTAGTTATTTATTACCTCAGTTGTCGTTAGGATTTATTTTTGCTCTGATTTCGCTACATTATACTCAATTTATTAGAAAACTTTATGAAAAGTTGGGTCTAAATTGGGCAGTTTAAAAACTGAATATTTAGATATTTTACAACCACCCAACAAATGGTAAGAATAATTTTTAAAATGTTGTACGAAACTGGCTCAAAGTTATAGGAAATTTAATAAGGTCTCTCAGTCCGAGAAAGTAAATCCACCGCACATCTATGGTTTCCATTTCACCTGCATAATCGCACAATATCACGGCAACGATCTAACTACATAATTCACTTAGGGGCCGAGTCTCACCGTGCGAGTTTGTTTTCAGAATCGGGTGCCGAATGCTAATAAGCAATTATAAACTAGGCGAGTGGGAACCAGCATAATCTGCTTAACAGCTCCAATATCGATAAGAACACCTCCGAATTAAATCCAGTCAAATTTCTAGATTGGATACTAGCCCATTTTATTTCTTTATTTGTGTTGGGGGACTCATTTTCTGGAGAATTTTTTAAAATTGCTATCTCAAATGCTTTTAGCAAAAAAAATCCTAACTTTTTTGGGAACTCAAACTAGTTGAATTATTAAAAAAGAAAAATGCCAGTATTAATGAAATATAAAACAACAAGAATGAAAAAGGGAAGATAGATGGTTCCCTCGAAAATTGATTTTTAATAATAAAATAATAACCGTAGAGGTTGTATTAATGTTTTTAAAAACGACATAGCTTTTTGTTAAATATTAATCCATTTACGTTTTAGTGGTCAATAGGCCAAGTTACTTCATTCAATTAACTATTCTTTTTATGTAAGGTATGTAAGGTCTTGGTTGAGTTAAAAACGTCAATCAGAAAATGACAAAAAGAGGGAAAATTCGAACAGTTGTAGGTTGAGTTGGAGAGTTGGCGTCTGAAGGGATCGTAGTCACGATAGCTGAAGTAGTAGAGCAGCGGCATATTTAGCCGAAGGTCGTGGGTTCGAATCCCGCTTTTGACACGTGAGTTTTTTATCTCAACCAATACACATAAAGATTATTTTCATTGAAAGAAGTTATTCGGTCAATGGGACCACGAAATCTAATGGATTCAGTCTAGTGTCGAATAAAACGGCTGAACCAATATGCTAAACCTGCATGACCGCCCTTTCTTGCGAAATTGTCGACAATTGCGCCGAGTATTTTTAATTAATTTACATACTGCCTCACGCTCACTCTCAATCTCTCTCTCTCTCTCTCTCTCTCTCTCTCTCTCTCTCTCTTTCTTTCTTTCTTTCTTTCTCTCTCTCTCTCACACACACACACACACTCTCTCTCTCTCTCTCTCTCTCTCTTTATTTTATTTTTCTTTATCGTCTTAGTTACATAAATAGTGACTAAGTTTAGAACTATGCTAACCTTTTGTTATGCAGCAACTTGAAACCCAACTAGGAAGGAAAGTTCAAGATATCTATGTAGTTAACAATTTCTTCATGCAAATTCAAAACGCTTTGAAACTGCTTTTCTTACAGTTCCTATATAGTTTTTAAAATCATATTACATAGTTTAAAATACATTATTGTACATGTTCAAAAATGAGAAGTATTGTAATATAATTCCCTGATGGTAAAATATATCCATGTAGAAATTCGTTCGTTCTGAATGTTTATATTATAGTTTTCATATTTAATGATTAAGCTAAAGTTCAATTCGGAAACACGTAAATTTCGTAAAACTCATTTCTGCCCACCTATGCACTAGTGTACATAGATATCCAGATCCGAGCCTATGACTTCGCCGCAAGAATCATCCACTGCTGGCTTGGGGTCAGACCTTGGTTTTATCCGTACCGCCTTCGAAGTTATGCTCAGAGGGCAATTGACAACAAGGTCATTTCATCTCCAACCCCAACCCAAACAATTTCACTCTCATTCTATCACTCATTTTTAAATACATTTCCAACTCACTGACATCTGTGACTTAAAAGTATTAGATATCCTTCCATCACCGTTTATCACGCACATAAACAACTTTACTTCTAATATCCACATTGAGGGACGATGGGTACTTGATATTCCGCCATCGGTACCCTTGTACTACACACACACGCATACAAAAACATCCTCACGATGTTTATTATATTATAACAGTTAAAACATCGACTATCATCAAACAACAAAACAAAAACAATCAAATTATGATAATCCGCTGACCCCAGGGGGAAACCGTACGATTTAGCAGATGAGTGTTAGAACAAGCCTGACTTATCCTCTATGTTTACCTTTCCATACAAGAATATTTTCAAAGCTGGAAGTAGAATTTAATTAAAATACAATTCAGTAGTTTTTTAACTACTTAATTCCATTTTTATGTGGAAATTATTAAAGGAAGAAGATTATTAACATTTTTTAAAAGTAATTCAACCCGATAGATTTTATTGATGTGCATTTTTAAAATAACCATTGGACATATATAATCAAACGTTATTTAACGTAATGATTAGGAAGGCCAGAAATTTCGAAATGTTTTTAGTCAGGTTGAGCATTGGAAATTGTAAGTAAAGCCATCGAATATCAAATAATGGCATATAAACGTGTTCCCATGTGCTACATATTCAATTAAGTTTGATCAACTGAACGAATATTGATAACATGCCAACGTGACCAGAAACAAAAACTGTTAATTTAGTTATTAGACGTCTTTGCGAGCCAGGTCGACATGACAAGAATTTTGTTATTTTATGATTCATCAGAAGTAAAATATTAGAAGACAGCAACTGCAAAGGCCGCTTGTGGAAACCGCAAAGCATTTGATCGACGACGTTCCAAATTTCAACGAGCAACGCAAGCAATTTACAATTTACGCATACAATGAAAGAGAGATGACCACCAATCAATAATTATCTAGTGACAAAATTCTTAGAGACTTTGAAATTTTTGTTTCTAAAATGGACTTCAATTTAGTATAGTGTGTCAAGCTAAATGAAACGTTTAAACACTGAAAATTAGAAATTATTTTATGTTTAAATGTTTATCTTTTTATGTTTACTGTTTACGTTTAACAAAACACGTAATACTAATTGTGGTAGTGCAACAAAATAAATAAAACAAATTTCTCTCTGTGTCTCTTACACAATTTTCCACTCCCTCCCCCTCTCTATCGCTCTCTTTCTCTCTCTCTCTTTCTCTCTCTCACTCTCTCTCTCTCTCTCTCTCCCATTCTGTATTTTCTATTTCTTTTTATCTCACTTTCTCTTCTGAATATATATCTTCTAATTTACGTACTTCACACGTCAACCGGGTAGTACTTGGCGATAAACCACTCTAAAACTAATAGTTTCCAACAGAAATGGGTTTAAATTAATGAAAAAATGATATGCCCATGCTTCTAATAGGATTTGTGGGGTTACAGTTTTTTTTTACAGTTTCACTCTCTCTCCTTCCCTTTCATTTGGATTCCTGCCATTAAAAAAATACTAAAATTACTATTTAGACTGTTTTTGTTAGCTAAGGTCTTTTTGTAACCTACTATATCTTATGTTTATGCAGACAATTTCTGCATTTGTTTCATAAGTAATAACACATAATTTCTTGCTTTAGGGATTATTTGTATAAATATTTAAAACAAAACAGCAACAATTCTAATGGAAAAGCAAACCAGATGTTTTATGGTTTAAATTAGAAAATATATAAACGTAGCAGCTAGTCTTTGCTGGTGGTATTGGTGCGTGTCGTTGTCCGTGGAGAAGTACGAATTGCGCGTCCTGAATTCGCAACTGCTTTCGATTTGTTCTTTTTAGACATTTGTTTGACATTCTTTGTATTTCTTTTGTTGCTGAATCGTACTTTTGGACGTGAATCTTTTCTTTTCAAATTTGTCTTCCTATTTTGCCCTTTTTTCAACTTCTTTCCGGCGGTCGTTTTCATGGATCGGAAATCGTCTTTCAAACTTCTATTTTTACCTTTTGATTTGGCTCCTTGGGAAAAGCACGTCTTTGGGGTTTTCTCTTTACCCGAGGTTTCAACGTTTTTTCTCTTTCCACCGCAAACCCTGCAAACCTTCGACGAGCCCTTCCTATTTGCCAACCTCTCGAAAAGGCCCACGAACTCCGCGAATCGCACCGCTTCGAGAAATCTGGGCAGGGCCTTCTTCGGTGGGAAGTTGAATTTGTTTTTGATGTACTTGAGCAGTTCTGCCGTACTTACGCCTTCGTACCCAGGCCTTGATAGCGATCTGATCCCGTCTTCCACCATGCTCAACATCCGCACCCGACCGAGAACTCGTGAATTCTTCAAGTTATCCATATTCAACGAAGTTTTTTTAAGCAAATTTAGAAATTTTTCAAAACTAAGATTTAATTTTGTTAGAAATTCATGTCAAACAGAACATCCGATACGTGGAACAGCTGTTTCAAAAATATTCTTATATCGTAAAAATACATATGAAAAATTACGGAATATTAATTATGAATAAAAGTCTATACCACAGTTAGTATCTTTAATATCTATTTTCGTAGTTATCTTATTTATTCAAAAACTAATAATCACCGTTGTTGTAAAGTATGGAATTATTATCCATTACTCAGATAAGGAAGAATCTTAAGATAGTTCAAAACCACCAGGTGGGATTTTCGGTTTAACTCTAAGGCAAATGTGTGGTGATTAGTGACCGTTAATCGATAATTATTCGGAAATCGTGAGATGCGGTCTGGTGTGATGTAGGTTTCAGAAAATGTTTTTCTGAAAAACATTTTCCGAAACCTACATCACACCAGACCGCATCTCACGATTTTTTAATAATTATCTAAGGCAAATCTCACAATTTTTTGTAAAATATTGTCCCAACTCGCAAATGATTATTGTGTACATTCTTTCCTACTGTAAACTTCAGTTTCGTACGCAATTACAATAAGATACACAATAAGATACTGCGAAATATTCGTAAGAAGTCAAACAATTTCAAGAATATAACAATTATTAATAAATGTAAGAATTTATTTATTTGAAAACTAATGAAAAGTAGTTAGCTGACTTTTCCTGTATGGCTTTTTACCTTTTTCGAAATGGTATTTGGTTTATCCATAATTCCAGATTTTACAATACAAGTCGATTTGGGCCGTGGGGTGTCACGGATCGACTAAAAACAGGGTGCCTCACTAATTAGACTCGTTAAACTTCCATCACTCACTATCAAATTCACCTTTACATAAGTGCTAGTTTTACCACATTTACGTATTTCTGAATTGAACGTGAGCTTAATCGTTAAATATGAAAACTATAATATTAACATTCACAACGAACGAATTTCTACACGAATATATTTTACTATCAGGAAAATAGATAGATAGATAAATACTGTATTTCAGTATTAGCTATTACAGGGGGGAGCCAAATGGCAAAATAAAGAGATATACATTAAATAAATAAAAATATCTTCTAACTTAATTTGACATGACACTGTTTACAACAGTAACTAATAATAATAATAATTAATGACACTTAATTTAAATCACGACACAACAATCAAACAGCATTCATTTACAATAAAAGCTCTCAATTTAAGTGCTTCATAAACAAAATTGAACACATCAATTGCCTGCTTTCTTTCTTCAAATTTTAGCAAGAACTCAAGTTTTTCTAAACTGTTACTATTTACACATGTATCTATATACTTCTTTAAATAAAAGGATCTTTGCGCCTGGTAAATTGGACAATTTAAAAATATATGTTCAAAGTTCTCCTCTTCAAACAATTTACACAAAGAGCACATTGATTATGTGTTAATTACATATTTGAGACATTTACCAAAAAAAAAAAAAAAAAAAAAAAAAAAAAAAAAAAAAAAAAAAAAAAAAAAAAAAAAAAAAAAGATTTCCTTAGCACTTGACAGTCTTAGTTGTATCAGTAATCTTTGCTTATTTATTTACAAATTGAGTTGTAAATAATTTTCACATTTGTACAAGGATTTTTCTATAAAAGTGGTTAAATTTTGAGTTTAGCACCTTTTCTATGCCTATTGAATAGAGATTATTTTTCCACTGCGACAAAATACTTTCTTTTTCGCGTTTTAGACATTCAGGGTCGTAAAGGCACATCTTGTTAAAACCTACACCAATAAGTAACTTTTGCAATTGACAAAACCACTCCCTATAATTTACTTCTAAATCACATATTGATGAATTAGCCTTACGGAAGACATGATGAAAGGAACTTCTCAAAAGTGAACCATTTTCCGTGCTCAATACTTTTATCCACAAATTTAAAATTCGTTTTAGCAACTGCACGGTAATGGGCTCAAGGTCCTTACATAGTGGTGACTTGGAGTATTTCTGGGCAAATGGTAAAGTTGCTTAAAATACCTTATTTTTAATTTATCCATTTCGTTAAAATGGCCAAGTGACCACATTTCCGCAGAATACAAGGATGAGTCAGTAACAATAGCAACAAACAGTCTCTTTTTCGTTTCTAATGAACGCGATCTACCCTTTATTAAGACGTCTTTAGACTTCCTAAGTGCTCTCAAGCCTTTGTTAACTGAATTTTTCACTGCTGAGTTGAACTTCCAAATACAACTAAATGGTACATCAGGGAATTATATTGCAATACTTCTCATTTTTCAACATGTACCTTAATGTATTTTAAACTATGTAATAAGATTTTAAAAACTATATAGGAACTGTAAGCAAAGCAGTTTCAAAGAGTTTTGAATTTGCATGAAGGAAGTTGTTAAATATATATATCTTGAAAGTTCCTTCCTAGTTGGGTTTCAAGTTGTGCATAATAAAAGCTTAGCATAGTTCTAAACTTATTCACTATGTAACTAAGAGGATAAATAAAAACGAAATAAAAAATTCAACTATAAAGGGACAGAGAGAGTGTGCGTGTGTGTGTGTGTGTGTGTGTGTGTGTGTGTGTATGAGAGAGAGAGAGTGAGTGAGAGAGAGATTGTGAGTGAGCGTGAGGCAGTATGTAAATTAATTAAAAATACGCGGCGCACCTGTCGACAATTTCGCAAGAATTGGCGGTCATGCTGGTTTAGCATAATGGTTCAGCCGTTATATTGCCACATAAGACTTAGATTTCGTGGTCCGATGGACCGAATAACTTCTTTCAATTAAAATAATCTTTATGTAAGGTATTGGTTGAGATAAAAACTCAGTGTCAAAAGCGGGATTCGAACCCACGACCTTCGGCTAGATACGCCGCTGCTCTACCACTTGAGCTACCGTGACTTCGATCCACTCGAACACCAACCTACCATCTCAACCCACCTTTTTCAATTTTCCTTCCTTTTTGCCGTTTTTCAAATGTCGTGTAACCCATTTGATTCTCGGCGACAAATGAAATAACCATGGAGAGCGATAGTGAAGATTTAATTCATTTTACTTAATAAACCCATCGGAGTTCGTGGTCCGATTGACCAAAAAAATATTTTTCTCAATTAATTAATCTTTATAAGTGAGATAAAGATTAATTACTATACTGAATGTTGCATCATAACTTTTCTGTTACAACTTCTATTTACCATTCCTACTGCTAGATATTTCTGGGGATAATTGAGGAATCAGTCTCTCCGTACGTGCTCATAAATTACATTGAAACCCCAGTTTTTATTCATATTGCTCTAGAGTATTCAATATTCTTCCACTTTTTTTTACCCACTAAAAAGGCACGCACTCAATACATAGATGAAATGCAAAATATTTTTCATTCAACCTTCAAAGGAATCAAAACCTACTTTTTTAAATCAAATTTTTTACAATTTTTTTGTCTTCGCAACAGTTTACATAAAATCGATTATGTTATATACTGTAGTAAAATGTTTACATGTCGTAACTTTAATTATGTTTCCTGGAACATTAATGAAATTTGTCGAATAAGGAAAACCCTTGGTACAATACGTTACTTACATACTAAAGTATAGCTTATAAAATTATCAAAAGAGAAAATGAGGTTATGCAGTGCAATAGAACAAATTGGTCCTCGTTGTTTCCTTTATTATTGTTTTCTTGCCCTAGGATAATTATCATGAATTTTTTTTTCTTCTGTACGTAAAGATTCAAGAAAGAGACGGAATATATGCTACCGTAGGTAGTTTGTCTCTTTACTTTGGTAACGTTTTTACAACGTCAACATACATGGGACGTGACTTTTTCGGGACGACGATGCGGGAACATAATTCAAGGAGAAGAAAAAGGCAAGGTCGATACAGACAAATATCGTAGGATTTTTATGCTGGGAAGAAGGTTATTATTTTTATCGCTCATATAGTTTACTAACTAGCGTACAAAAACAACAAATATATTTAATAAACTGCAAAGCATTTTATGATTTATTGTAAGAAAACTATGAAAAGTCAATACAATATAACAAAACATCAAATTGACCTTAACTCGAACTTTTAACTTAAATTTAAAAAGCTAATTATTTAAAATTTAGAGATGATACTGCGAGTTGGTTTGCGAGTCGCTGAACTCATGCTGATCTGGGTGGACGCAACGGTTAGGGCGTAGACACAAGGGAAAGGCCCCGGGTTCGATTCCCGCAGCCCTGCATTCAAACTCGCATACATACAAATGTACTATCAAAAACACCGAGAGTTCGTATGACCTCTGCTGTTGCAAACCCTCGTGAAAAATAAAAATAAATGTAATTAGGACACAATTTTCTCGGGAATAGTGAACCTTTTAAAACAATACGCTTTGCACTCGCAATAAGTCGAATTAAAATACTTTATAAAAAGATAAAATACAATTATACAGAAATCGTGAGATGTGATCTGGTCTGTAGATTTCAGAAAAACATTTTCTTTATCGTGCCAACGTTTCGATCTTTATTGAGATCATCTTCAGGGCTCAAAGTGTTTGTCTTCTGTGTAATGGTGCCATTCTTGCGTGTCGTGTTGAGAGTCAGTTACTAAAGGTAAAATTTGAAAAACGGCACACTTAGCAATAAATGAAAAAAAAATATAAAAAATTCTTACTAGTTCAACTGTACAATATGACTTACAAAATTATACAAAATACACTTCTTATGGATAAAAAAATCAAGCCTGGTCTTTCCGACGAGTTCCTTCGATCCCTGGAGTCCTTCAAGAATCTTACATTTTATCATCATAAACGACAGTTAACCACATATTTTCACTAACTCTTGATTAAAGCCATGAAAATAATTCAAACGAATTTCCATGTTGTCTGCAGTTAATTCGGTAGCCAATGGAGCACTTGGCAGAACAATGGCCTGATGGATACCAGCTCGTGAATAATGTATGGCCATCGGCGAAGGGGTACACCCTGGCCGGCCATGCTAATCTACACCTATCATTGTTTGTACGAGTAATTCCATCCAGCAGCCCCCCCCCCATCCAGGGCAAAACGACTTTATTCTTTATTCCACACTAAAACGTATAATGAATTTACGAGAGTTTTATACAGTTTGGTTAAATGGGGCCTGAAACGGTCCTGCCGGGCCGCAAATGGCGCGGAAGCTTGCAGAGGCCCGGGAAGTTGATATTGCGCGCACAATTGCTAATCACGTGTGCTTAAAGCATGGTTTACGGAGTATGAAAAGTGACCGAAGTGAACCTTAGGAAAAGCAGTGTATATTTCTATCTAAATGGAACTTTTCGTGTAATTGTACGGAAATAATCCAGACAATACTGTGATATTTGTCATAAATTCCAGCAGACTGCTGGTTAAAAGACCTTAATTTTTAAAGACTGGCTGAACCGGATTACGAACGGATACTAAAATTTATCCTGCCAAAAATAAACTCACTGCCTTTCACAATTGAATTATATTTCTACAAAGAGCCATTAACATTGTTGAAATTGAATCCAATTAAGTTACCCAGTTTTCACAAACAAGTTGAATTTGGCAAAAAAAAATTTCCTGTTATAATTCACATCGAACACCTAACCTCTCCTGGCCGGTAATAAATCTTGTGAGGGTTGGCCGTTTTGTAAAATTTGTCTTTCAGCAGGTTTTTCAGAAAACGCCTAATGACAAATAAATTGTCGTCCTCAGTAGGCAATGCCCGGAATCATTGATATGCTGTTACATTGCTTTGACATTGATCATCTTCGGACGTGGCTATGCATGCATTTGGTGATATAGGTAGCTCGCGGACATAGACCAGGAAGAATAATTGACCCCACACACTACCCAGACTCTAATGAACAAAATCAAGGCCAAATAATATCTTTGGACGTAACATATTTTTCCTTCCAATCAACGATGAACACACAAGCATTTACAGTTGGTAAATACCGTAGTAAACAATAACTATTACAACACGAACATATAACAAAACGTCAGCACAATATACTGATAATAAACAGAAGACATTCACATAGAAAGTAAAGAAACGTACAGACTGAAAATCTTTTTCATATTTTAAGCATTATAGCAGCACCCGAGACTACTAACCCTATTGGAAAATTTCAATACCAAAACAAACCAATTCTATAAAAATGCGTAGAAAAATACATGAATATACACTTTTAAAAAATAAGCGATAATTAAGACGCAGTTGTATGTTCGTTTTGGGCAAATAAAAAATCGGATAAAAATAATCCTGTGAAAGAATAAGATTTTGTTTTTCTGGTTAGCGACATAATACAATGTAATCGTAAAAGAGAAATAAATGGAAAGGCAGGGTATGAGAAAAACGTTTTCACAATAAGTACATTTAGAACTTTTAAGTTACTTACATATTGCAAATTGCTATTGTATTCTTTCATTATTTATCTTTTCTTTCTCTCTCTCTGTTTTATAAATTTTCCGGTTTATTATTTGTCAAAAAAAGGTCAAGTACGGGGTTTATTTAGTCAATAGGGACAAAAGTAATCTTTTCTTATTTTCGATCATTTTATTGTGAATTGTTTTTTCTTCTGCATTTAATCACACTTTTACCTTTTCTGATATTTGTATTATACACTTTGTTTTTATATACGTTCCCAATCTCTCTCTCTCTCTCTCTCTCTCTCTCTCTCTCTCCCTCTCTCTCACTCTCTCTTTCTCTCTCTCTCTTTCTCTCTCTCTCTTTCTCTCTCTCTCTCACACACTCTCTCCCTCTCTCTCTCTCTCTCTCTCTCTCTCTCTTCCTCTTTCTCCCTCCAACTCCGTTCTCTTCTCTCTGTATAGTTATGTCAATAGTTTATTGACCAAGATGTCAAAAGTAAGTAATCTGCGAATAAATATAAACAAAGCATTACTTTACCTGTAACTTTTACACCGTTTCTTTTCAATACAATTCATAAACGGAAAACAAAATTTACAACACATGTTACCAAAAAAAAATCGAATAAATTGAGTTAACGGTATTTCTGTNCTCTCTCTCTCTCTCTCTCTTTCTCTCTTTCTCTCTCTCTCTCTCTATCGCTCTCTCTCTCCTTTCCTCTTTCTCACTCTTTCCTTAACGTTCTCTTATTTACTTTCTTTCATATTTTTTCTATCCATTTCATTGTTTTTTTCTTTATTTCACTACTTTTTGTACAAACTAGAATGGATGGCTTTCCATGAGTAATACTCACTCTCTCTCTCCCTCCCTTCGCCTTTCTCTCTCTCCCTCTCTTTCTCTTTCTCCCTCTCTCACTCTCTCTCTCTAACACGGTAACATTTGTTGTTTTTGTTTAATATTCATTAATTTTCTCTTCTGGCCTGCCTTACTGGTATACATTGTGCCAAGATTTCTATCTTTTTTTTACTTTTAACTTCATAGTAGGAACTTCTTTTATTTATTTCATGTAAATTATTCTTAGGGGACACCAGTCCCAGAATAAAGTTATTTTTCTTTTTCTTCTTCTCTCGCACCCTTCGCCTACACCTCTCTCTCTCCGTCTCTCCCTTTCTGTCTCTCCCCCTCCCCCCTCTCATACATCTCTCCCTCTTTCTACACTCCTCTCTCACTCACTCTCTCTCTATCTCTATCTCACTCTCTGTCTGTCTCTCTCTCTCTCTCTCTCTCTCTCTTTCTCTCTCTCTCTCTCTCTTTTCCTGTCCCTCTCCCTCCCTCCCCCTCCCTCCTATCTTCTCTCTCTACCCGGAAAAGACCGAACTGATAAAAATTACTCACTAAAAGCTCCGACAAACCGAGCAATTTAATGTGACTTGAATTCACAATAATTTCCCAGTCACAACAATGAATGGCGTCTGACAGAGCAACGCAGCGTAATAGTTTAATGATATAGAATAGGCATATCAAAATGATACATAACGACCGAATTTCAAAATTTAAAACAGCAAAAACTTAGTTACCCTTTAGTTTAACATGATTAATCATGTAATTTCCGTTTGAAAAACAATAAATAAAGTATAAAAAAACCTATTGTAAATATCATATTGGGTTGTCCGGAAAATAATGCAGGATTTTGGTATTAAACAAAAAAAAAGAAACTAGTTACTTTAAAGCAATGTTCTTTAATCAAAATAATTTCCCATACTCTCAATACATTTCTCCCAACGTGTTGGTANATGAGTAATCCTGTAAACGTAAACAGAATATTTTATATAGATTTTTTTTAATGAAAACTTAAAATCCTGCATTATTTTCCGGACAACCCGATAAATTAGATTAAATACAAATTGTGTAATAAGCAATGTCAATCAGAGTAAACTGTTCATTTTGCGTGCTAATTGTTTATATTCTTCTGTAGAGATTAAAAATCCCAGCTCGCGATTCGATCGTTTTGAAATTTTTTCGATAGAGGCCACAAACTGTAAAGACTCACATGAAGGATCCATTCGCAGGGTCCGCCAGGTTCGGAACCGGCCCCTTTTTAAAAAATGGTCGCCACGGCGACAAGGCACCCCTTCGGAGCTGGGTACTTGAGACAGGAATGGGAAGCGGCTGTTTATGTAATCCCCAGGGGTGTGTAGCGGAAAATGGCAAAGAAATATGGCTGGAATTTTTCATACTGGAACTTATGAAAATAATTCCCCTTTCATAGCGACGACTGGCATCGGATTCTGACCGTGCTTTCCGACTGAACCTAGCTCGAAATATTCGTAAACGAGGCAGTTTGTTTAAGAGAAAATATTTAACCTGTAAGCTTGGGAATTTTTCCAAGAAAAGCACACTGCAAACTCTTATTTATTGTTGAAATTGAAAACAAAGAACCGAGTGAATCATTTCAAAATCATATATTCATTTGGGAATAAATACGTTTCACAATCCGTAATGAGCATTTCTAAATTATGATTCGTAATATTCACTTACCAGACTTTTTGAATTATAGAAATCAATCGTTTAGGGTTGATTGCAGAAAAAATATTTAAAATGTCGATTCGTACAGAAACTTATGTAGCTTTTAAAGGTTTTGTTAAAATTACATTTATGTCATAAAAACATTTATCAAAAAAGTAAGAGAAACCTAACACTCACTTGAAAATGATTAATTTGTACACAAAAGTAATAGTCCGATTTTATATAAGCTCAAATCTTTGCATATATGTACTTATTTGCGCATAAGCAAAGAGTTAGGCCTATCACTTCTCGCCCACCTGTTCCAATAATTCCAGCTTTTAAAATTCACAATAAATTATCGGCAGGCCTCGAGAACCACCAACCTCGAGTCATTCAGGGGTCAGACCTGGATCTTATCCTTACGGATGCTGTCAACAGCTAGGTCAATACTGCACAAAACTCTTGCAGTTCCTAGATCCAAAACCATTCAAATTCTCACACATTCTTAAATACATACTTTCTTATTTACACGTCATTCACTCAATTAGTTGGAGTTGGACGTTCCTCCATCACTCTACCACTTTCTTTTGATCGTGTTGATCTTTATTACCAAAGAAGGAAAAGTTCAATCCTTTTTAAAAAGATAGTTCCTACTTAGAGTAAGTTGTTTTGCAACGATCCGGATTTCGAGCCCTTTAGCTCATCATCAGGTTGAAGGATCCCCACAACCACGTCTCTCGGCAAGAATTGCAAAAGTGAACCCGCTGATACCCCCACCAACGCGACGTTCCAATTAGCAGCTGGTTTTTTAATGGCGCTCAATTTGAACGTGCGAAACGCGGAAATTATAACACAAATAAATATTATAATAGTAAATACTGTAAGAAATTAATTATAAATTAGTGATTAAAGATAAAAGATAGAAAATTAGAATGATACCTTAATATTATTAAATTACTTACTTACTATTATTAATTATTCTTACTATTATTAAATATTCTAATTACTATTAAAAATAATAACAATTCAAATGTGTGGTGATTAGTGACCGTTAATCGATATTTATTTACAAATCGTGAGATGCGGTATTGTGTGACTTAGGTTTCAGAAAAATATTTTCTTTATCGTGCCAATGTTTTGATCTTTATTGAGATCATCTTCAGGGCCTGGGATTTACAAACATTGTTTACATATTACAATTACATTTTGGATGTGGAAAAGTGAATCTATACAATGCAAAATATATTTTATATATTCAATCAAAGTATTTCTACTCACTCAATGTGTTTGTCTTCTGTGTAATTGTGCCATTCTTACGTGTCGTGTCGAGAGTGCCAGTGAGACTTTGGTATTTTGTGTTTATATACGTTGGATTTTGAAGGGGTGAGGAAGGATGTCAACCAACTCAATTTCGACTTCAATAATTCAAAAATATTACATACAGAACAAAACAAATATAAACGTAATTTCTTAGAAATGGTTTATATCAACCGAGATGAACACAGCATCAATTATAGAACAGATACATGTAAACTCAGTCGCAGCTACGCCAATATCATTAATGAAATTCAATACAGATAACATACCTATATCGTCACATTACATTCCACACATCAAATATTTTTCACATAGTCTAATTTCCTAACAATTTAACTTTCCTTTTCCTATTTATCCCTTTCTATATAATCCTGAAAGGATAATCTGCCGAACCATTACCAACACATTTTTTCCCTTCGTCGGCTCCTTTCACCTCAAAGAAGCCGACGCCTTATACAAAAATGTCTTTTCTATACCGACTTCCTTCCCCACCCCTTCAAAATCCAACGTATATAAACACAAAATCTCACTGGCACTCTCGACACGACACGCAACAATGGCACAATTACACAAAAGACAAACACTTTGAATGAGTAGAAATACTTTGATTGAATATATAAAAAATATATTTTGCATTGTTTAAATTCGCTTTTCTACATCCAAAATGTAATTGGTATATGTAAACAATGCTTGTAAATCCCAGGCCCTGAAGATGATCTCAATAAAGATCGAAACGTTGGCACGATAAAGAAAATGTTTTTTCCCAAACCTACATCACACCAGACCGCATCTCACGATTTCAAAATAAATATCGATTAACGGTCACTAATCAACACACATTATGATTATGTTATTGGTAACGATTTTTAAAACCATATAAAAGGTAAAGTAATAAGCAAAATGAATTAACAGTTAAAAATTGGTGTAATAACTTCATGGAAACGTTTCTTAAAATTAAAGTAGGATGATTCCTTGATTCGCATATGTAAAATTGTAAATCTAAATTTTATTAAACAATATTATTAATGTATGTAAAGTGTTATCTTTAGTGAATATATTTTGGTTCATTCATTCACTACCCACTTCGTTTTTTCATCAATTTCACATTGGGTTGAAGGACTCCCTTTTCAAAGCGGATGCCTTCCTTGTTTATGCTCAATTCCGGATTTACGGAGTTTGTAAAACCAAAACATAATAAAACAAAAAGAAAATTCTGCAATAATATTTTTCTTTATTTCTGTGAATTATAAATTTTGTATGAATTCCGACCCTAATCGTGAAATCAAATATTCTTAGTACGTGTTGCACAAATCCTTGAATAAATCAGTGCGTTATTTACCAAATTATATAAATCTTCTAAATTGAATAAAACGTAAAAAACACACATCAAATATTAAGAGGGAGATACAAAAGAACTATCTATATTCGAAATATGTACATAAAAATGTGATCATCTTAAATTGACCCATACCAAAAACCATATGATTTTAATAAGTAACCTAACCAAAAAACCTTTAAAAAGTAGCATAATAGTAAAGAAACAAATTTATTCACCATATAACAATAATATATTTAAATAATATCTACACCTTTCGGTGTTCCGTTAGCTCCTATGAAGGCCGACTTCAAACTTACTTCAGATACAGTCGGCACCTCGAAGTCTACGATAACATTTTACGACGTTAGCATTTTAATTATAATTATCAGGAATTTGAGTTGTTCTAAAGGTCGTATCCAGAAACCTTCTTTTTGGAAAGGTTTTTGATAGTATGCTGAACCTTTGAAGGATGAAAAATAGTCGGCGATGGGATCGGTTGTCAGGATAAAGGCGGAATATTTCGAAAGGGTGATCAGCGAAAAATTAGTCCTTTTTTCGTTTAACTTGACGCATCATCAGTCGTCATTACGAAGTATATAAGAAAGAGAAGTATTAAAGATGTGATGCATCTGGTAGCTGTCCACAGTGATTTGTCTTAACTCGTAAAGTGTTCGGAATCGCTTTGCTCGTAGTTTGCAGAGTTCAGTTTTTAATTTAGAAAGTTTGTAAAAAAGTTGTCGGTGGGAGTCGTACTTAGTATGTTGCCTTTTGGCTCGAGTTTGTCGTTTGTAAGTTATTAATTCTATGATATAAATTGGTGTGTTCACTGGTTGTAGCTTAGTTGTGTGTTTGTAATTTCATCCTGCGCTTTTACATAATATATAGAATATAATCTAAATTATTTTCTAATATTTATAATAAACTTAAATGGCTGAAATAAAAGTAAAGAAACAAAGATGAAAACGAAAGTTCTATCGATTATCCGAGATTACTTGTCATTTCAGAAATTCATAAATTTTTAATTTTGTGGAATAATATGAACTCTCAATCCTACATTCTTCATGTAAAAAAGGAATTTGTTCAAAAAGTGAAATGGAAAGAACGCTAAGTGATGTTAAAGTTGACATCATTTTTAATCTTGTAAAATACGTCTCCCGTCTATTTCCACTACGAGGCCGACTTTTCTCCCCTTGCAACGAGCTTTTCCACTGTCATAAATACTTAAAAGGTCCCATTCCTTTGCCAATTTAAATTTCAGATCAACTACAAACCGACGAAGGAGGGGTTTCTTCTCGCCAACTTACTTATTTCTAAGTCATGGGGAATTTTATCATAGTGGCGGAGGAATGACGTGCCTTCAGTTTGACATATGAGCACGATGGTGTTAGAACATCTAAAACAATGAAACATAAAAAATAGTAACACTGTCTGCCATAATAACAATATTCTTTCTATAAAATAATTCAAATTTTCACCCTGTTTCATTAATGTTTGAACACGAAAATTAAAATCTTTAACATAAACAAACCATGATTACACGGAATATTAAGTATAAATGTATTTTTAGTAAGCGTTTAACAAAGCAAAATGATAAATTAGATAATATTCATAATAGAAATCACAAATCAAATGTTTAACATATAAAAATAGATAAAAAATAGTAGAAACAATTATAACATTTACATGATATAGTTACTACAATAAAAAAGTAAATTTGGTAAATTTTTAAGACTAAATAATGTTCACTAGTTTTCCGCTTGACCAATTAATATATTTCAATAAAATAAGGTTTTTAGTTGAGATAAAAAAGTCAGTGTCACCAGCGGGATTCGAACCCACGATCTTCGGCTAAATACGCCGCTGCTCTACCACTTGAGCTATCGTAACCTCGATCCACTCGGATCTAACTTCCCATCTCAACGCCACCTATTGAGTTTTCCATCTTTTTTTCCACTTTTCAAATGTCGTGTAATCTATTTTATTCTCGGCGACAAAAGAAATGGTCACGGAGAGCTTCACTGAAGGTAACTTCATTTTTACTTATTAAATTCACTAGTTTTAGTGGTCCCCTTGACCAATTAATATATTTCAATTAATTAATGTTTTTAGTTGATATAAAAAAGTTATTGTAACGAGCGTGTTTCGAACCCACGCTCTTCGGCTAGATACGCTGCTGCTCTCCCACTTGAGCTATCGTGACCTCGATCCACTCGGACACTAACTTCCGATTTCAACCCCACCTTTTGAATTTTCCCTCTTTTTTGCCACTTTTCAAATGTCGTGTTATCTATTTGACTCTGGCGACAAATGAAATGGCCACGGAGAGCTTTAGTGAAGAAATACTTCATTTTACTTATTAAATTCACTAGTTTTCGTGATCCGCTTGACCAAATAATATCTTTCAATTAATTAAGGTTTTTAGTTGAGATAAAAAGGTAATTGTCACGAGCGGGATTCGAACCCACGACCTTCGGCTAGAAATTATTAATTCTCAGGATGTATATGTGAGAACTGCTAATATATTATTAACTATAACCTATCATTAATTGATGAGTGGATTTGCAAAGTGTCTCGTCGCACTGATACGTCAGTATCGAGTAATTGATTAACGATTCAAAACAATTAATTACTATTACATTATTAATTGTGTACCTTAGCTGGTGTATATGAGGCGAACTGGCAGATCAGCTTGTGCCACTATAAATTCAAAATAAACTATTTAATTGACCAAATAGTAGGTTTTTGTTGGTATTAATGGTTAAAGCTTCGTTATTTTTTTATTTTATATCGTAAGAATCTATTATCGGTAGTATAATTGTTCTGTTTGCTTAATATATTATATCATGATCATTGCATTTATCATTTTTGTTACTTTATGTTGAATGTAATAACATATGTTCATTATACAAATAACCCCTTTAATCGCACTGAACATCATTTGATGGTTACAGGCGAATTTTTCAAGTTTAGACAATAATCAATGTCTTTTCAGACACTGATTATATTCTTGACGCGGTGCAATTTTTCAAATGATTATGTAAATGGGGGGGTCAGTATATTTCCTCGGTGGAAAAATGTTTAATTTTGCGATTTCCTCCTGTGGTTTGATGATTAACCTACAATAGTATCTATAGGATCGGGACAAACAAAGATTATAGGCGATATCGAATTATAGAAAAAATTGTTTTGAAGCTAGACTTTTTGGATCAAAATGTAAACAGTTTATACCAGTCCCGTATGTAAAAAGGTTTGAATATCGAAAAACCAAATGAATATTCTTTGGAACACATAATTTGGTTTAGTGATTTGTAAACCATTTATAACAATAATTCTGCTGGTCAGAATTAGGCGATACGTTCTGCTTCGATCCCAAACTACCTCTTCTTTTTACAAAACTATCAAATAAAATTTATGTTTTACTAGGGTATTATCTAGGAAAAACTAAGGATGTGGACCATCCATAATTGATAACTGCTGGTCAATGAATACATTCTTACTCAGAAAAAACTAGCAAACTAAGCCAAAATAACACACATATTATATAATTAGATATACTTACATAACTTTTATGAAACAATAAAGTACAAACGATTAAAACAACTAATTTTAAATTTTTACAGAAAGTGTTAAATGATTTCAAAATTTGCCTGCATTATATGTATGTCACCTTTCTTTTCTTCGAAAATCTCTTCAAATTTCCTTCTTTCTATCCTTTTGTATTGTCGTATTCTTTGATTAAATTTACTGTATGACAAAGAAGCTGAAGACAAGAATGATCATATCATTTTTGGTTAGAAAAGTAAGTCAACCATAAACTTTCAGAAGTTAAAGGATTCATTAATGTGGAAGTTTGGATGGTTTCACTTGTACAGCATGAAGCGTTTTTTACTTTTGTCGTCTTCCAGTCCTTGCAAAGAAAGTTTGTTATTTCTGAAGGCTCCATTGAAATAAGTCATTTAAGAATACGAGTAAATCACCTACAAATTTCCGATTCCGGCCAAATAAACTTCAATAACAGAAAAGGCAAAGTTTTATTGCAGTTATTGCCATCTTTTCGCTGCCAAAATGACTTAATAGATCGATGGAAAATAAGCACTCATTAAAAAATAAACGCGGTTTCTAGTTTTTCGCTTTTCCTGAAAAATCGACATACGTAGATTCTCATGTTCTGTTAATATATCAAACTTTTGTAATTTTTAATAATTATCTTAGTATATGCTTTTTTCATCCCCAGGGGTTGAATGAAAAAATAATTGAAAGTTAAAAAAAGATGATTTTGGTAGCAAAATTTGACTTTTTAAAAACGTTCATTTCCTTTTTTTATTTATTTATTTAAATTTTTATTTTTAACCTTGCAAACAAATTCATAAATTTTTCGTAGTGAACACGTGGAGAAATTTTAATCAGAGGTTGTTGAGATTCTGTAACAGATAGGTATAACAACAGTGAGTTATGTAAACTATAAAAAAATTCTTTCCAGTAATCTGTAAGAATATTTTTAACCATAACAATAGGTAAATAGATAGACATAAAATAGATAACATATTGGCCTATATAGAAGGATTAAATTATATCCTTACAGAAAACGACTGGAAGGGCAAAATGAAACCTCGATAAAAGAGGAAAAAAATGTTGGGTGTCTAGAAGAGTAACACATTCTCATTGACAAATCAACACACACAAAGATTTAGTATTTTATCGATTTAAAGTGTAAAAAAAAAAGTTATAACCTTATGAACGTTGACCTGAAATTAATTAAACAAGTAAACTCCCAAAATAGAAACTAACAGGGTAAAAGTGATAGAATGTAATATTTTACCTAAATGCGTTTCCTTTTTTTTCGAATTTGATATATATATGTATATATATATAACAATTAGAAAAAATTAATAAATAATTTAAAATTTAAACAAGAGAAAGTAGAGAGAGAGAGAGAACAGAGAGAGAGAGAGAGAGAGAGTGAGTGAGAGAGAGAGAGAGAACAGAGAGAGAGAGAGAGAACAGAGAGAGAGAGAACCCACAGAGAGAGAGAGAGAGAGAGTGAGAGAGAGAGAGAGAGAACAGAGAGAGAAAACAACATTATTTATTATGTAATTTTCATTGAAAATTCAAAGATCACTTTTCAACTTAAGATTGCAGTACCTTTTCATGACTTAATTTACATTAGACGCTTATTAAGACGACTTTTACTTTAATAACAATTATACAGCATTTATAACATTGCTGAAATTCATACTTTTAATAAATAAAACGTACAGTTAAATTTATTATTGGGCCAATTTAGCACAATTCAACTTAACTTAAATTTGTCTAATTGTGAGCTTTTTAAATACTTATAACAAATAAACTACATGATCTAAATAATTTTACAAGTTACCACTGATATAATTACGAGGATATACTTTTTTCATCCCCAGGAGTTGAATGAAAAAAAAAATTGAATGTTAAAAAAATTTGGTAGCAAAATTTGATTATTTAAAAACGTTCATTTCCTTTTTTTAATTTTTTTATTTAAATTTTTATTTTTAACCTTGCAAACAAATTCATAAATTATTCGTAGTAAACACGTGGAGAAATTTTAATCAGAGGTTGTTGAGATACTGTAACAGATAGGTATAACTACAGTGAATTAGTTTACTTAATAAAAAAATTCTTTCCAGAAATCTCTAAGAATATTTTTAACCGTAAAAATAGGTTATAATAATTACGATGAGCGACCATCAGGTATTGAAAACCAAAAATAATATTTACAGTTAAAATTCCGACTTTCTGAATTGCAGTATGGTAATTTTCAAAGGAAGAAATGATTCCAGATTGATAAAGAATAATCGCGTGAACAAATATATATTTTTTGGCTTTGTTTGAGATTGAATGCTGAAACTTCAATATCAAACAAAAGAAACTTACGTAAATCTGGATTACACTGAAAAGAAGGGGAGTGGGCGGAAACAAAAAAAAAAGACTGCAAATTATCCCCAATTTATTTTCCAAGTCTATAGAACAAAACAAACCGTACGATCAATTACACAAGTGTACACCGGACGTCGACAATTTTCTCCCTTTTTTCACTAGGAATATATATTCTCGGACAACTTTCCTCCGCAAACAACAAACACGATTAACGCAGGTTTCCGTTCGCCCGCTTTGTCCGGTGTTTGCTCCCGTGGAATATTTGCTGAAGTCTTTTCCCGAATAATGGAATAAACGGTGATTGATCGATGGCCCTTATCAAAGTGAAAGATGACAACATTGGATTGGGCGATGGTCGGCGGTATCGCTGTCACGATCTCTTTTCCTACGCATTTCCATGTTTATCTGGAAAAACCTAATACCCCTTTCCTTCCCGGTTGATATGTTTATGTGCATAAGTTTAACACTCTGTATCAGGCCGTAAATTCGACACACGTCGTATTTAACTGGAGCAGAATATTCGAGAAATAGATGAACGTTTTTGGTATATTTACAGTTACAAACAAGTATCTATAAAGATATTGCATCATAAATCAAACCCCATTTCAAATTGATAAGGAAATCATCAATGTTTTAAATTTTTGTTTATCAATAAATGCCAATACATTTCATGGCCTATTTGGCTCACCTCTTTATACAATAAGACAAGTATCATTTCTAACAATAAAACAAAAAAAAAACAAATTTCAATTAAGGCGATACATATTCCTGGAGCTTTAACGTATTTAACAACATATAGTTTCATTTCAATTAATTATGCTTTTTATCTAAAGTCTTGGTTGAGATGAAAATGTTAGTTTCACGACCGGGATTCGAACCCATGACCTTTAGATGAATACGCCGCTGCGCTAACCACTTGAACTATCGTTACTCAACTTGAAGTAACCTCATGTATTTCATCATCAAAAAGAAGACACCATAAAATCCTGTAAAATATAAAATAAATCTTATTTAAAAATTTCAGTTGATTATATTTTTTATCTAAAGTCTTGGTTGAGATGAAAGTTAGTGTCACGAACGGGATTCGAACCCACGACCGTTCTAACCACTTTGAGCTATCGTGATTCGACAGATTTCGTTTAGGTTAGAGCACCGGCGTCATCTCAACCAAGAATTTAGATATAAAGTATAATTAATTAAAACAATTAAATAGGTCAATTATGACCGCTGAACATGTATGGATTCATAAAATAGATTTATTTTTATTCATGCAGAATTCTATCTGTTTTTGGTTTGTTTTACATTTGTTTATGTATATTACATTTTTGTACTCTGCATTTTATTTTTCTGAATCATTGTTTTACGTTAACGTTATCTTCATCTATATTTTTTTTGCACTGTTTCTAGAATATTTAGTGTAATTTTATTATTTTCTATGTCAAAAAAATAACGTTTTTGGTGTCTTCTCACGTTTACTATGACCTGTGACATCTTGCCCTTTAAGAATGTTGTTCCTATGCTTTTTCAATCTTTTCTTTAGAAAATTATATTAGTTTTACAATATTGTGAATATGTTGAAAAGAGGACAGGAAAATTTTCAATATTGTGTTTATTCACTGACTGCAGATGACAAATCTCCTTTGTGCTGCGATTAAAATTACCTTGTTCTATAAATTTGTATCTTTATATAGTAGCAAAGCCTCAACCGATTGGGAAAATCTACCCTGTTTGCCTCCTGCTTGCCTTTTTCTAAGCTCTCGTTATTACATAACTGGCTTCCAACAATATCTCCACATTTTGGTATATGTCAAATACGAATTTAAAAATGTACCCATCCAAAAAGTTCCTGGATTGAATATTATTACCATTTTAATCCTTGGTAAGCTCCTAAAAAGAGGATTGACTGACCTATAGTGGACTGTACGCATATCTTTAATATTTAAAATTCAGAAAGAAATTTCTTCACGACGTTCTCGTGTGAAGAAATTCTAATAAGATAAGAACAGGAAGATAAGGATGGCGGAGTGGAAAAGGACGGTTTAAGAACCCTTTACCTGCAAGGTCCATTCTTTGTATAAAATCGCCAATTTCCATCTAAGACCAAAATATCGTTATAAGGGTATCGACGTTCGGCTAAATCCTGTGACAAAGCAATAAAAATCAAACAGAGAAAAATTGGATGATATCTAATTTTATATTGGAATGGGGCAGGTCAAGGAAAATCGGGACATACCCACAGGACACCAATGTCCAATAATTGCTTTGAGTGAGGTATGGTGTTCGTAAGTACCCTGTCTATTGCACTTCTTGGCACCACTCATTTCCCGATGCCATAGAAGTTGAGCAGGCTTCACACAATCAGTCAAACGAACCACACCACTTTCCGCATTCCTACCGTCCCATTGCATCCTGAAAATTACCTGGAATCTTCTTGAACAACTTGTCTGTAACCAAGTATTCTTCGAATCTTCCACTGTAATATTTCTACATAATACCAGCTTATTAGTACCATCGTGTTTTGGACATCATCCCATCATCTGTCCCAAAAATGGAATAGTGCTCGGCATCACCCCGCTGTGAAAAATCTTGGAAACCTGGTTTGCTCTAAAAACTAGGATTTCCTAAACATCCTTATGTATTACCTCAATCCTCACGCACAACCACTTTCCTCTTCATCTCTTCCCCATAAACCTCCTCGAATTATAAAAAGACAGTGGCCCCGTGACCTGCTCTCAGAGAGTGAGAGTGCTTGTAAATAATGTATGTTTAAGGAGTGGCACTGGAAGTATTTCGACGCGATTTAATATCCTGTACCAACTCTCAGTGATCGATGTAACTTATTGTTTTATTCTGTTCCCAATCTTTGTCTCTTATGATGATAATCCTCTTTTAATTTTTTTTTCTGGTTAAAGCGTACGTTTAAAACTGAATCAATGTGAAAAATCTGTTGTATTGCTGTTGTCTAGTAGAGATACAGAACTTAGAAGAATGTATGGACATACAGAGTTCCCACATATTTTTTTAATGGGACGGTTTTTGGTAAAACCTGAAACATTTAACCTTTTTTTATGTAATTTCTCGTCAGTCAAAAAGTTTTGACCTAACTTTTCAAAACATGGAAAAAACGGTTGCACTAATTCGAAAACATTTTTTACCGTTGCATTCAGCGTCAAAATCTTAAAAGAATCCATTGATGAATAGCAAGCTGAATTTAGCCATTTGAAATTAAATTAAGCCCTTATTCGTAACCTTTTAGTTCATGACAATCTAGAAAAAATATTTAGGTATTTTGTGGTTATTTTTCAAAACAAAACATTTATATTATCTTTTTTATGCTTTAGGCCGAAATCAAGTTTTCTGTAAAGGTAATGGGTTTTCTGTAATTAATTAAATCAAAAATTATTATTATTAGTTTTGTAGTACGTACAATATTTTATTTTTTACAAAACGGACTATATTATGTTTAAATTAATATTCAGTTTTGTACTGCATGTAAATTTTATGTCATTTATTTAAAAATAAGTTTTGTTTTGAAAAATCAATTCATTTTTTTCACATTATTTCGGAATAATTATCGATTAACGGTCCCTAATCACCACACATTATTTTGATGATTTAGATTTGTTTTTTACGACTTTACAGAAGACTAAACCAAATCAATCTTCGACCCGACAGAGCAAAATAAAAAGGGTCGACGCGGCATAAATTGAATTTCATCAGAAGTTTGAACCAATTTAGTCAAATGGTTGACGAAATAAAAAATAGCTGGGAACTTATGAACATCGGAAATTTTTTTCACCTTTTAGTAGGGAAAACGTGTTTATTCCTGTTAAATGCTGGCTCAGTTTATTCCAAGCACCTGCACCAAAGAAGGAAGTACCCCCAAATAAAGAAACCCCTTCCTCAGCCTGCAATTTCTTTTGGAGTACGTTCTCACTCGTTTATACCTTTTTTCACCGTCTTTTCCTCTGACCGTGGGCCGAAGAAAAACAATTTCCAATGCTCACTTTCATCAATGGCAAAGTGTTTTTAATCTTTTTTAATTGCTGTCTTGAAAATTTTGACCGTCCGTTCGTGCTTTTATCATCGATTTTCCTAAACAGATAATGTCTCTTTGACTCAAACGACATAAGACTCTTTTTCTCTCTCATTTTTAAAAGAACGTAGTTTATATCTTTTTGTACGAAAAAATACTGTGAAACTTTACAACTCCATAAAACACGCAACATTTGTCCTCCTCTCCTCTGTAGGACACTCAAATGCAACGAAATATAGTATGTTTATGCTGGGTACTTGCGTTGTAAAGGGTAAAATTATTGGTGATGTTACCTTGTATCTTCCACCCAAATTACATTGTTCCGAGGCGTAATAATTACGACAAAATATTTATTTATTTTACAGCCTGTATATTTTCAGAAAACCCATTTAAATTATCCTATGTACATTCAAAAATTCAATAAAATCTGACACGAGAAATATTAAAATGCAGACTTGTTAAATAGCATGCAACCCAGAAAAAATTTACCAATCTCCACTAAAATTACTCAAAAGTCTAAAGAAGTATTCGAAATGACTTAGGTTTTAGGGTTTCAAAAGACAAGGTTGAGAGAAAAAATGCAATAATTTTTAACATTTATTTTTCATAAAATTAATCATACCTAAGTACATACTGGCCATGTAATTATTAATATGGACTACATTATTTTCAAAATAAAAAGTTTTAAAACCTACTGTCTATAGGACTATACAACTAGTTTGTGGTAATTCCCACACTCTATGAAGTACGGGCTGGGTCAAAACTGTCGCAATATATCATAACTATAAGGCAAACACCTTCCTGCTGAATTCACTACACATTCCGATATACATAACCGACACATTGACGACGTACGGTAACATGTTGACGTACCTCTCACTTTGTCTCTATCACCAAACCTTTCAAACTTGATGAAATATAAAACGTCATCTTCAATCTTCCCAAAAACAAGAATCCACGCTGATTAATAACCTTCAAAATTAAATTTTACCTTTCTCGATATAGAGGCCCTTCGGATGTACCACATACCTACCTTATACAAATTCTTCTGCCTCTGATTCTCGAAAAAAAAAAACAAAAAAAACTGATAATATTTCCTCTTCACGTCGCCAACCTATACTTGGAAAAATTATACACGCAAAAAAATTCTACTTCTTTCGTCAAAGCCCATCAAAAATTTGGGACTGGATATAGAAAAAAGTTTGATGTGGAACCTTCATAGGAGATTTCTGATAGCCTTCAAATGGTACGAAACAACTAACGAATTGCTAGACATACGTTCAAACTTTAGTTTTCACAACAGAACGTACTCTGCTCGTGCGTACTAAGTTAGTAATCTGACCACCGAATCTTTCAGTTGCCTAGCTAAAATCTAGTACCTCAAATTCCGCCACAAATTATCTCTACATATATCATATACATGACCGTTACACTCTTACTCTTCCTACCAATCCTCCTAGGACGTTGGGGCGTCACTCGCCTCTCCACCAACTGTCTACCAAAGACATCCATCGGGTTTATGTCAGTCGAATATTCTGCCTAGTAAATTCACTAGTTTTCGTGGTCCGCTTGGCCAATTAATATTTTTCAGTTAATTAAGGTTTTTAGTTGAAATAAAAAAGTTTATCAGTCAGATGAAAAATGGCAAAAAAGGAGGGAAAATTCAAAATGGAAAGTTAGTGTCCGAGTGGATCTAGGTCACGATAGCTCATGTGGTAGAGCAGCGGCGTATCTAGCCGAAGATCGAGGGTTCAAATCCCGGTCGAGGCACTGATTTTTTTATATCAACTAAAAACCTTAATTAATTCTGCCTAGTCTTGGTCATCGATTGGAGGAATTCGTAATTAACACGTGATTGATGTTTTATAATGTAACCATGTAACCAATCCGCTGGTTGCATAAATTTATACAGTTATGGATTCATAATATTAATAGTATACAAATGCTCGAATGTATTGTTTCAAAGCATTGTTTAAAAAAGGAATTGATCTGAAATTATTTATTTATTTTTACGCTGTTGTTTTTTCAAGATTATAAAAATCAATCGGTAGACAAATCGACAACTAATAATAATTTATTAGGTTTCGTGGTCCGCTTGACCAAATAAATTCTTTAAGTTAATTAATCTTTAATTAAGGTTTTGGTTGAGATAAAAAAGTCAGTGTCACAACCGGGATTCGAACCCACGACCTTCGGCTAAATACACCGCTGCCCTACCACTTGAGCTATCCTGACATCGATCCACTCGGACACTAACTTCCCATTTCAACCCCACCTTTCGGACTTAAAAAATGACAAAAAGGAGGGAAAATTCGAAAGGTGAGGTTGAAATTGGAAGTTAGTGTCCGAGGGGATCGATGTCAGGATAGCTCAAGTGGTAATGCAGAAATGTATCTAGCCGAAGGTCGTGGTTTCGAATCCCGCTTGTGACACTGACTTTTTTATCTCAACCAATACCTTAATTAAAGACTAATAATAATACATGATATATAAATATAATATATAAATAATATTATTCAATTGGCAATGATAGAATAATAAAATGCAGATTTAATAGCCTAAGAAAAAATATCAAAAATTAACACTACTTAATTTCATATATTTTTATTTTTTTTAATTTTATATTTTTTTTTACATTGTTCTATATTTTACGAGTGTATTTCAACTGCGATGTTGAATACAAGCCCATTGTTAAATATGTAGGGTTTGACTACAGGGCCGCTGGATTCGAACTCGGGATCTTTGACCTTTCAGTGATGAGCGCCTTGTCAACGCCCCGTTGTGGCCACCGACACCACCGAAATTTTTATTTAAACAAACTTTTGAGGATATAAAGTTCATTTTAAATTGCAGAAACGAAACTTTTTCCTTATATATATTTAGAATTGGATTATTTATTGCTAAAATATGGTATTTGAAGACATTACCCATTTTTTATGCTTATATTTGTCCTATATTAGCTTTGTACTTGTTAAAGATGGTACTATTTTTTGATTGAAAAAATGAGCATATAAATTGTAAAATGTAATGTAAATTAAGTCCTTTATAAAATAATCACCTTAGGTTTTGGAGTGCGACACTTTCTAAAAGTTTTGCTTTTCGTCCCGTCAGTCGTTTTACAATATCAGGAAAAATCGTCAGTAAATAAGAGTAGAAAGATTTATTGCCTCTTCAGTTATTTCAATTATAAACTTTGGTAGTTATATAAACCATTATTTCATCAAATCAGACCAATCGATACGTTAGTACAATACTCAATTTACATACTTAACTTGAATAATAAGCAATACAGTCTGTTAAGTAATATATAATCAAATCACCCTTGTTAATATTTCATAATTCATCAAGGGATCGTAAATTTGATCAGATTTGCAAACATTGCTATTGCTTTCTTTTATCAACCAAATTATACAACATAAAGTCTCATTATTATTGTATAAAAGATAAAGTTCCTTTTTTAATGACAACGCCTAGCTTATTGTATGGGAAATACAGACAGAATAATTAAATTCTTGGTAAACATGCTTAACCGACCTCCAAAAAAGGTCGTAACGTCACAATACATATAACAATGCCCAACAGTAATTACATCCAACGGTTTTGTTCAACACAATATAGCATTCCTGGTTGAATATCCATAAAAAAATGAAAAATAAATTTTAAGAAAAGGGAAGGTTCGTATCATTTACATTTCATAATGAAAAAAAAAATCTGTCTCGCCATCTTCATTTGAATTTATTTCATTCGGAAGCGATCAGATAACCGTTCTGTAAAAAAAATCTGGTAAAAGGTAAACAACCTGAAAATAGATTATTGCCCTGAAAATTCCTTAATATTAGGGATTTTTATTGCCATTTTTCGAATTTTTAAAAATTAAAAGTATAATTATCACTAATTTTTGTGGATTGAATACATATTTATGAATATGTAATTTAGGGGTCACCTGTCATATTTGTGCTACTATCCTCGTAACGTTCCTCCTCTCTCCCTCCCCCTTATATCACTCTCTCNTCTCTCTCTCTCTCTCTCTCTCTCTCTCTCTCTCTCTCTCTCTCTCTCTCTATCTATCTATCTATCTATCTGTCTATTTCTATTTGTATCTTTCTCTAGAGATGAGAATCTCTCAAAACAATGAGAATCAGAACTGTGTTCGACATATCAAAACGACTAGGATTAGCAGTCCTGATGATGATAATGATAGGTAAAAACTAAAGAGGGGACATACTTGCATGTAACTCAGTAAAGACTGTCAGATAGAGTAAAGACGAAAAATCTGCTTGCAAGGCTTACTCCACAGTTTTGCAACAATAATCAGTCATAATGGTTTAGCAAAACTGGTTTTCTATGTATGATAAAGATTT